>NC_056728.1:1605581300-1605641300 GCF_019279795.1 Protopterus annectens
CTGTGCCACTGTCGAGCAGAGCCACAGAAGTGATCCCCGGGGTGAATTTCCTATTTCCCATCCAGTCATCAAAATTTTTCTTGAAGAGTGCTAATGAGGAGCTTTGTTTGATATAGATAGGTAGTTTGTTCCAGAGTATGGGAAGTCTCTGGGACAGGAATCTATCCCTCCAGCATGTTATATTTATTGTGGTGACAAAGCTTAGATCCCTAGAGCATGTAGCTCGAAGGGACTGGGATTTCTTTAAGTGGAGCATGTCCAACAGTTCTGGGTTTGACATAGCTTTGTATGTTAGGCAGAGATCGCCTCTAAGTAGGCGATATGCGATGGAGTAAAGCTGGAGATTTTTGAGACGGTCTGCATACAGCATCTGTTTGAGGCCAGTAATCCTTTTTGTGAGGTATTTCTGTGGTCTTTCCAGTTGTTGTAGATGTCTTGGGAGGTACATACCAGAAGGGGCGTTGTACTCTATAATGGGTCTAATGAGTAACGAGTAGAGGGGAACAATGACCTCTTTTTTCCTGGATGAGAAACCTTTTGTGATGAGGTGTGCCACGTAGAAGGATTTCCTGACTACTGTGACGATGTGATTATCAAAGGAGAGACTACTGTCCACCTATGTCCTAAGGTCTCTTATCACACTCTTGGCATTAAGTTTACTACCGCCTATGTGGTAGTTCATGGGTACACAGTTTTTACCAAAGGGGATGACAATGCACTTTTTGGCATTGAGCTTGAGGCCATGGCTTTGACACCAAGCATCTGTCTCAGTGAGGCTCTTTTGTAGGATGTCGACATCATTAAGAGTTTTGATTATGGATCCTAGTTTGCAGTCATCTGTGAACTTCGTTAGCCAAAGACCATCTGTGTTAGCCTGTGCTTCAGAGAAGTAGATACCAAACAGAAGAGGACCCAGGACTGAACCCTGTGGTACTCCACTTGTCACTGGTCTGAAGTTGGATTTGGAGTCTGCTACTTTCACAGTGTAGGTTCTGTCAGTGAGCCAATTGACAACCCATCTTGTGACATAGGGATTTATACCTAGTTTAGTGAGTTTATATATAATTCCAGAGTGGGGGATGGTGTTGAAAGCCTTGGCAAGATCTAGATAAGCTGTGTGAACCACCTTACCCTCGTCTATGGCTTTGGTGACTGCTTCAAAGAAGTCTATCAGGTTTAGGAGACATTATCTGCTTTTTACAAACCCGAACTGAGTGGGGTCCAGAGTTTGGAGATTACAAATGTCTTTGTTTATAAGTTCCATGATGATACATTCGGCCTTGCAGACCAGGCTCATCAAGCTAATGGGACGGTAGTTCCCAGGGTCCATGGTGGCTCCCCCTTTGTGGAGTGTGATAACCATTGCTGTGCACCATTCAGTGGGCACAAAGCCTGAGGTGAGGCTATGATTGAACATGATACTTAGGTAGGGTGCCACTTTACTCTGCAGTTTGTGTAGAATGCAGCCTGGGATGTTGTCAGGTCCCATGGATGCTGTGTGCTTGGCTTTGGAGAGGGTGGTTTTTACCTGTGCAGCCATGATTACAGGAACGTTGCATTCTTCCTGTATAAAGATGGGCCCTTTAGGGAGTGAGGGGGGTAAAGTTAGCACTGAACCTATCTGCCAGGATGTTGGCAATATCAGTTGGTTCTGTATATTTAGTACCATTGTGCTGTAACTCAGAGCAGATCTGAGTGTTGCCATTGAGATTCTTGACATAGCTATAGAATGCTTTGTGGTTGTCTTTAAAATCAGTGGCAATTTTGTTTTCATAACTAGCTTTGGAAGATTTTATGAGGTATCTCAGCTTCTTACTGAGGCTGACCATGGAGTTCCAATCATGGGATTTTACTCTTTTTTGCAACAGTTTCTTTCTTCTGTTGTAGAGTTTGTTTATGGCAGAAGACCACCAGATTGGCTTCATTTTTTTTGAGGATAGCATCTTAGTTCAGTTAGGGATAGCACAATCAATGCAGTTGTGTAAGTGCTTATAAAGTGCAATTGTGTAGGATTCAGCAGTCGTACCTCTACTGTCCATCTGCATGGGTGTCATGAAGTTTGCCACTTCTGTCTTAAGAAGCGTGAAGTTGGCTTTGTAGAAATTCTTTGCTGTAGTTTCCCTAATGGGGGGTGGGGATGTGATGTGGATGCCTAGGGTGATTAGCTTGTGGTCAGATCAGACCAATGAGGAATTGACCTTTGGTGTGGAACACCGGTCACCCATGTTGGTAATCACCAGGTCTAGGATATTGCTACCCCTGGTAGGGGTGTAGATAAGTTGATCCAAGGTGTTGGAATTTATGAATTTATGAATTCCAGAAAACATTGAGCAAAAGAGTTGGCACATGAGTAATTTTCCAAGTTAATAGTGAGGTAGTTGAAATCGCCCATTATTAGGGTGTTGGGTTGTACCCTAATATTTTCCAGTGTATCTAGAAATGAGAAGTTGGAATCCTGGGGCATTGTGGGGGATCTGTAGCAAGCTACAATGTGGATTGCAGTCTTGCCCAGAGTTAGTTGCACTTGGATAATATTGGATGCATATGCTGAGCAACTAGCCTGGAGGTGTGGATATCCTTAATAAATATGGACACGTCTCCACCTTTAGTGTTTCGGTCCAGGTTAGGTGGCCAAAAGATGTGGTATTAATTATAACCTGGTAATGCAGGGGTGCTCTCTGGAGCCTTGAACCAGGTCTCTGACACTGCACAGATGTTGATGTTCTCCATTTTAAGGAGTGCCTCGAGTGAGTGCATTTTGAGGTTTAGACTTTTAGCATTAAGTAGCATTACCCTCAGATTTTGCTTGCTTGTACCTGTTACAGTGGTGAATTTGTCATTTGAATCTTGCCTACAAAAGGCACTATAGGGGTGGCAAGTAGCCAGTATCCGGAATCCCAAGGGCGGCAGGTGCAGGCCATCTCTGGCAAAGCATCATGATCTGTCGATCATGTCATCCCAGGCAGACAGATACTGGATCCCCTTAGAATGACACCAGAAGCTTAGCCAATTGTTGAAGTCAATCATTGTGTCCTTGTACTGTGGTACCATTCTGAGTGATGGCTGGATGCTACTCAGGGCTAGGGTCAGACCTGCCTGGGCTACAAGATCAGAGAGCTCCTCTATGTTTCTTTTCATGCAGTCCAGGGGGGTATGTCTCAGGTCATTCACACCAACATGGACAATGACAGAGTCATATTTGTACTTGTTGTGGAGTGACCTGAGTGTATGCATTATGTGGCAGATCCTGGCACCTGACAGGCAGCTGACAGTAACTTTCTCCTTGTTTAGCTTGGTGAGTGAAACATCAGTGTGCCTGACTATAGAGTCACCTATGACTAGAGTGCTGGGTACGTTGTTATGCCTTATTCGCTGTGGTTGAGTGGCACACTGAGTTTGTGTCATTTGGTTTATGTTGGGGGGTGGAGGTTGCATGCGTTTCTGCTTTGGAGGGCTCTGTTGCTTGGGCAAATTTTTATTGAGAGCCTCTGCGAATGTAGGTGTGTGTTTTGTGTTTCTATGTGTGTGTTTTGGTATTGTAAGTTTTGAGGGACTATGTGATGAGTGTGGTGTGGTGCAAGTGTTTACTTTCTCCTCTTGACTGTCTAGTCAAGTCTTGGGTGAAGAGAGTTTTGCTTCCAGTTTGGCTATATAAGTGCATCTCTCACAGGTTGTAGTGTTAGGTGGTAGGAGGAGACGGTTGTCTGTGTACATGAGGCAATCGCTGCATTGCCCCAAGATGCCCAGATTCATCAGGTAGACAGGAGAAAACATCAGGAGCTGACCCTTAGACATGCCTGGATAGGTGCTTATTTATTAAGTACTAAAAACTGTTTTCCTCTAGATAAGTAAGGAAAGTTGAGTTTTGTAGTAATTAGTAGCTTATTTAGTGCTTACAATGAGTTCTGAACAAGTGCTGAGTTCAAAAAAACAGATTTTAGTGCTAAAACTAAAAAAACTGACTAGTTCTAAGGGAAAATTTGAAGAACAGATTTTATGGCACTGGGAATAGTTTAACCCTAGCTAAGCAGCGATGCATAACGTGTATTTTTTTTTTATAACAGTAGCAAATGAGCATACTGATTTAAACAAATAAACCAATTAACCAATAAGAGCTAAAAATTGAGCCCCGTTTCAGCAGTCTTCGATCAGACAATTTCTAACTGCACACTCCTGCCACTAGGGTGAAGAGGAACCTTCCCCAAAAAAAGATGGCCTGGATTAGTGCTCAAGTTATACAAACAAGGCTAGATTCAGTAGGTCTGAATCTAGTCTATGCTACAGTAAACAAGGTATACCAATTTCAGAAAGAAACAGTTCAAATAAGCAGGCACAATAAGCCTCTAACCAGAAACTCCCAGCTCAGAAGGGCAAAATCTACCCTCTCCTCCCACAAGAGTGCAGACCATCATCATCATCATTATCTTCTTTCGGCTGTTCCCGTTAGGGGTCACCACAGCAGATCACCTGTTTCCATTTCTTCCTGTCCTCTGCATCTTGCTCTGTCACACCAACCACCTGCATGTCCTCTCTCACCACATCAATAAACCTTATCTTAGGCCTTCCTCTTTTCCTGTTACCTGGTAGCTTCATCCTTAGCATTTTTTTCCCAATATACTCAGCATCCCTCCTCAGCACATGTCCAAACCAATATAATTTTGCCTCTCTGGCTTTGTCTCTAAACCTTCCCACCTGGGCTGACCCTCTAATATACTTATTCCTAATTCTGTCCACCCTCGTCGCACCCAGTGCAAATCTTAACATCTTTAACTCTGCCACATCCAGCTCAAACTCCTGCCTTTTTGTCAATGCCACTGTCTCCAACCCATATAACATAGCTGGTCTCACTACCCTCTTGTAGACTTTCGCTTTCACTCTTACAGGTACTCGTCTGTCACAAATCACTCCTGACACTCTTCTCCACCCAGTCCATCCTGCCTGTACTCTCTTCTTCACCTCTCTTCCACACTCACCGTTACTCTGAACTATTGACCCCAAGTATTTAAACTCATCCACCTTTGCCACCTCTACTCCTTGCATCCTCACCATTCCTCTATCCTTCCTCTCATTCACACACATATATTCTGTTTTGGTCTTGCTGACCTTCATTCCTCTTCTCTCTAGAGCATATCTCCATCTCTCCAGGGTCTCCTCCATCTGTTCTCTACTCTCACTACAGATCACAATGTCATCTGCAAACATCATAGTTCACGGGGACTCCTGTCAGATCTCGTCTATCAACCTGTCCATCACCATTGCAAATAAGAAAGGGCTCAGAGCTGATCCTTAATGTAACCCCACCTCCACCTTAAACGCATCCGTCACTCCCACAGCAGACCTCACCACTGTCACACTACCCTCGTACATATCCTGTACCACTCTTACATACTTCTCTGACACTCCTGACTTCCTCATACAATACCACAACTCCTCTCTAGGCACCCTGTCATATGCTTTCTCTAAGTCTACAAAAATACAATGCAACTCCTTCTGACATTCTCTGTACTTCTCCATCAATACTCTCAGAGCAAACATCGCATCTGTAGTGCTCTTTCCCAGCATGAAACCATACTGCTGATCACTAATCATCACGTCCCTTCTTAACCTAGATTCCACTACTCTTTCCCATAACTTCATGCTGTGACTGATCAATTTAATCCCTCTGTAGTTACTACAGCTCTGCACATCATGCTTATTCTTAAAAATCAGTACCAAAACACTTTTTCTCTATTCCTCAGGTATCCTCTCACTTTCAAAGATTTCATTAAACAATCTGGTTAAATACTCCACTGCCATTTCACCTAAACACCTCCATACTTCCACAGGTATGTCATCTGGGCCAACAGCCTTTCCATTCTTCATCCTCTTCATAGCTATCCTTACTTCCTCCTTGCTAATCCATTGTACTTCGTGATTCACTATCCCTACATCATCCAACCTTCTCTCCCTCTCATTCTTTTCATTCATCAACCCCTCAAAGTACTCTTCCCATCTCCTCAACACAGTCTCCTCGCTTGTGAGTATGTTTTCCTCATTATCCTTTATCACCTTTACCTGCTGCACATCTTTCCTAGCTCGGTCCCTCTGTCTAGCCAATCGGTACAGCAGACCACACCTTCTTAATGTAAAATAACTGGCCCAAAGCTCAAGTGTTTAAACCAGAACTAATACACTTTTAGAATAACAGACACTAAGCCTTCAATCAGCAACTCCCACCTTAGAAGGATGTAAGCTGCCTGTCCTGCCACAGCAGTGTAGACCACAACCTTCTTAATGTAAAACAACTGGTCTGAGGCCCAAGTGCATAAACCGAAAGCTTAGAATAACAGTTACAATTTAATCAGGCTACTAACAAGCAGTAGTAAATGCAGCAGAATAACTGCAATTAAGTACTTTTAAGAAAAGGCAGCAAAAGCAAAATAAAGTAATAAAGTAGGAATAAACACAAATACAGTAAACGCAGATGAATAAAGTGCAATTTTTTTTCTAAATAACAATAGAAAATTAGCAAACTGATTTAAATAAATTACCCAGTTAACCAGTAAAAAGCTCAAAACTGAGCCCTGTTCCAGGAGTCTTTAATCACATAAGTTCTAACTGCACATTCCTGCCACTAGGGTGCAGGGGAACCTTCTCCAAAAAAGATAGCCTGGATCAGTGCTCAAGTTATACAAACAAAGCTAGATTCAGCAGGCCTGAATCTAGTCTATGCTGCAACAAACAAGGCACACCAATTTCAGAAGAAACAGTTCAAATAAGCAGGCACAATAAGCCTTTAACCAGAAATTCCCAGCTCAGAAGGGCAGAATCTAGCCTTTCCTCCCACAAGAGTGCTGACCACAAACCTTCTTAATGTAAAATAACTGGCCTGAAGCCCAAGTGTTTAAACTGGAACTAATACACTTTTAGAATAACAGACACTGAGTCTTCAATCAGCAATTCCCAACTTAGAAGGATGTAAGCTACCTATCCTTTCTGCAGAGCTGGAACTGATTTCCTCAATTTCAGCTTGCAAACTGTGTGGATCATTGAAAATCAATTAGCCAAACAGGCACTTCTACCCAATGTGCTTGCCTGGTTAACAAATGAAATATAGCTTTTAAGTAAGGTTAAAACAGTCAACATGAACTGTCATTGTGGTGGCGTGTTCAGACTGACATGTTCTACTAATATGCAGCAGTAAAGGCAAAACTTTGTCACTGCAACACATGGAAGGGAAGGAGATTTTGTTCTATGCTGGTACATCACTTTGTGTACTGCTCTTTCCATATGGTCTGAATAGCATGATGAATCTGGCCTTTTCCTGTTGCCTCACATAGGATGCAATGGGCAGCAACAATCTGAGGTGATTTTTTTGAATCCTCTTGATATGGTACTCTGACTCAAAATTTCCCAGAAATATCATGTCAGAAGTCCATAAACTCTGAACAGCAATATTATAATTTCACACCACATTGTCGGTAAAGTTATACTATATTTATGTATTGCTGTGGTAAGCATACCTCTTAACTGTCCAGATGTTTGCCTCTTTTCTGTTCCTCATAACAATTTGTGGTTTTCTGTAAAGCACTGATGAATGAAGTCACTAAATAATGACACACATTTGAGTTTCAGGCTTTATATCATTCAGAAATCCTGTTATTCTAGCAACTTTCTAAGTTTATAAGACCGATATTTCAATATTTAAAAGTCTCTGTTGGCTTTGTCCAAATTTCTTGTGTTAAGAGGTTGAGATGCATGGTTGGAAGATATTTCTTAATATCAACATTGCATGATTTCAAAGTGAAAATGAGTCATGGTAAAACCTAGAATGTAAGATGTGGTATGTGACTTGTCACTGTATGTTAAATATAGCAGACAGAATGAAATGACAGAGTGCATCCTTTAATTATAGTCAGACAATGAAAAGTTAGTTAGCAAGACCTCTCAGAGGTGATGCTTATGATACTACACAACTCAGGGTTCACCTACGAACAATCAAAACACACTCCTTTGACTAACTGGTTCTAAAGATGAATATCAAACACTGGTTTGTTAAAAACACAAAAAACACATTTATGTTGCATTAGAGCAAGCCTCCTGCACCTCCATGTAGGGGGCCCCACCTTAACTCCACTTAAAAATTATATATACCATCTCCATAGTTACACCACAGAGGAGAAAAGGGGGAAATCACTGAAAAACAATCTGTTAGCACACAGAATAAAACATATTGTGTGAAACTGACAGTGATGTTAAATTTTGAAGTAGAGCTACTTATTCACCAGTGCTGTGATGACCTGCAGTTATACAGTGACTCTATATTTGTGTTGTTATTCTTAGCCTAAACCTGCTCAAGTCTTAGCTTTTGCATGTCCTTGGTATTGTCTTACTGATTATATGGCATTGTCAGTCTGTCTCTGTAAGCCATGTTATATGAATCCTTATTGTACTAGTCCTTACATGATGGGAAAAAAAAGGGATGGGAAAAAAAAACACCAAAAGTGCATGCAGAAGAGCGAATATGAAACATCAACCTTCTTCTTTAAACTTCTTTTTTGAAGGTAGACAAATCCTTCTGCACTCTAATGTGGGAGCAAGCCCTCCCTTCACCTACACTATCTCCAAGATTTCTACATCTTGGGAAAAAAATAAATATTCCAGGAAATGGTGATCTTGGGATTGGTATATAATCTGTCTGTATTTTCATCCATTCAGTCTCCACATCTCGGTAGTTAACAAAGTGGGTCCTGAGAGTTCAATTACCATTCACGGTGGTGTTCTGTGGAGGTCATAAGCTTTAGCATATATTTTGCAGACTTTTGGTTTTATTTTCAATGTCTCCTGTTGATTTGCTGCAGTTTGCCAGGTAGAATTGTGCTAAATACGCATTCTTCTTTATTGGCAGAATTTGGGAAGTTCCAAAAGCTCTCTTTTTTTTTTCAGACTCCATCATTGTATACTATAGATTTAATACCATGGATGATGTGAATGACCACTTGGAACCACTTGTTTTAATTTAACAGCTGGTAGACTGTAGTACAATGTATGAAAAATATAAGACATCAGAGTCACTGGATGGAACACAGATAATAATGCAAAACTGATCCAAATTAAAAATCCGATGCAATGATTCTGCTTTTAGTACACACTGGTAATGTCACATAATTTATTTTCAAATAACTCTGATTTATCACATTGTAACTGGATCATGCATTGTGCTGCAATCCTAAGTATTAAAGAGGTGGAGCTTACTGAGACAGACATTATATTATGTATAATACAGTTACTATGCATATAAAAAAGTGCTTTAATTTGATTGGTTTCATTAAAATGTTTTGCTTTCCAGGATACTAGAGAACTACACGAAAACAGAGACACCAGGTAAATATTTTTATAAATAATTTGAGTTGTCAGTGGATTGACATTTCTTGTAAAAGAGCACTTTATGATGAGTTGTTCAGATCAGAAAGTCTCAACATTAACTGATCATGGATTCATGCTATCAATAGTTGGGAGGATATGGAAGAAGAATATCTATATCTGCAATGTAACAAAATCAACTGTGTCATACAGCTGTTATTTCAATGTGCTCCAATTCTGATGTAAGGGTTTCAGTTATATCCTGTTTGAAAATGGAAGCATCATCATGAGCATTGAGATCACAGCTGAAAGCTTCTCGTTTTTCTTTCTTTATGGATACAGCTCATATTCTTTGTACTGAATTATATAAATACACTGGTCTCTGCATAAGAACTTTATTTAATGCAAAATGGACATTTTTCGAACTGAACCTGGAAGATGTTTATAAACTCAACTGAAAAAAGTTGGGAATTTCCATGGTCTCTTATTTATTTATTTTTGAAATATAAAGAATAAAGCATTCTGCCTAAGAGTAGTGTTACAGCTAACTGTCTCAAAGTATAACAGCTAAGAATCAAACATATTGCATATAATATTATTCCACCATTGTGAAATATTCTGCAATTGTATTAAACATGATTAACATATATAATTCTATAGTTCTTATAAGTCAGTGTTCCTGCTTAATATCAATTCCAAGATATATATGTCCATCTTAAAATATGTTTTGTATCACTTCTTTGATTCAAAATGATGAAAAATGGAATCATTGCTATTCAGCAAAGTCAAGATTATAGGAACAGTTCTAATAGCTTCTGATCATGCAGAATATAAAACACTAATTTTAAATAACATTAAATAATAATTATATATTAGATATTATAATGTATATGTAATATTCATATATAATATGACTTTAATTGGTTTATGGGATGACAAAGCTTTGATTCTTTGGAATGAAAGCATTTACTTAAAACTTTAGAGATCACTGGTTTTCCTTTAAAATTGTAGATACAACCAAATATCTGCACTACAATTCTACAACCTGTGTTTATTAAGGTATTACTTTTCTCAGGCTATAAAATGCAGTGAGGTAGTAAACAATGTTGCTTTATGTGTATGCATTTGTTTATTGTAGCTGTCAAGCCATTAGCTATGCCTATAAGGCAAAATATCCAGACTAAAGATTATGATGCTGACTCTGGTTGTGAATATAAAACATCCTTATTTATAGATGGCAGTTTGTGAAAATTATGATTTGAAAGATACAATAATACATCTTAATCATACTCTAAAATACCTTAGTAATATCTGTAATACGAAATGTAATAACAATGAAACCAATCCAATCTTAATTAGGTATAAACTTAACCCTAAAATTAAAAACAAATTTCAACCTAGGTAGTCCTCCAAGCTCTGAAATATTTGAGAACTGAGTTTTTAAACAATTTAGATCCAATCACCATATTTAATTATGATAACATTATAACAAATATTAAAATATTATAATTAATTGCAACAAAACCTGTTTTTTTTCAAGTATACAGAACATTTGAATGAGATTATATTTATTTCCAAAATGTATGTGCTATCCAGGCAGCTTCTTGACAAGATATTAAGAATCAAGTTAATATACTTCTTTCTTCTATTCTTTGATATCACAAAAAACAAGGATTTTGCTAAAATAAAAACATATTAGACCCTAGGAACACTAGGGTGCATCTGCTAATATATATAAAGCAATGCCCTTTTAGGTATATGGTTCCTATAAGGTGATTTGAAAAGATAATCATGAAATTAATACATTTGAAATTATGTTGTCTCCATGTGTATGTACACGTGGAATCCAGATATATAAATATCTTAAAATAGTTAAAAAAAAATTTATTTTCCAATATATTTCTCTAAAAAAGTTAGTTTTTTACTGCATTCCATATTCAGAGTTCATTAGAATTTGCGGAATCGATACATTACTTTTAAGAACAAATTTTCACTTTGTCCCGGTCCCCTTCAATAACGCACATCACACCAAATGACATTTGATGACCTTTATTAAATTTCCATAACATAGCTTTGATCACCAACTTTATTAATTACAACTATTCATGATATAATTGATTCTAAATACAGCATAACATCCCTGTAATGTTAATCAGGGCAGCGTACCGATTCACCCCTGCCCCAGTAAACAGCATCCATACCTCTACTCACTTACTTTATTTAAGAAGCAGCATCCCATCTCACTTCATACACCATTCATTGTAATGTTAATCAGGGAAGCGTAGCTACTCACCCTGCCCAACAAGCAGGGTCCATACCTCTGCTTGCTTACTTTACTTATGAAGCAGCATCTCAACTCACTTCATACACAATCCCTTGAATTACCTTCCACCAGATAAGCAACATCCTTACCTCAGCTTGCTTATCTATTCAGCAAGCTTCCTCCAACTACTCATTTTCCTTTCCTCAGATCCTTGAAATGAACATCCAGACACCAGAGGGGGAACAGAAGAGGGCAAGCCTATCCCTCTTCTCCGCCTACCCCTACTGATAAATAACCGTACTCCCCACCAACGAAAAGAGGGGGGGGGGTTGGTGGGTAGCAAGTTCATGCCAAAATGTGACTCCCCAGACTCTGGAACAGATTGCCCATACATGTCAAGCAGAGTGCCTCTTTGGCCCTCTTCAAAAGGAACCTTGACGATTGGATGGGAGAAAGGAAATTCACCCTGGGGATCACGTCAGTCGTCCTGCTAGACAGGGAAGTAAATAGTGTGGGAAGAAATAGCTAGGGAATTGTTATGGCTAGGCTTGTATAGGTCCTAGGGCTGATAGCCTAGTACCAACCTATGAACCTATGAACCTATGCTAAACTAGACTAAACCTCTTAAGCCCCTCCCCATCATCTCATTTCCTCCCAACCATCCCTGCCTCCACTTAACCCTTTCACCTCCTCAACCCACTTAAATCCCCTTAATATTAACTTACCCCCCCCCCATGAAGATGCCCCGGGACAACTTTGTTGCCAAACTTCATTTATAATGGTTTTGTTATTAGAATAATTGCTTAGGTAGTATAAATAAATTTACTGTCAAAACATAAAAAAAATAAATGTTAACTTAATGAATGATTATTATCTAGAAATTCAAAATGTTATAAATGTTATCAATAATAAAATGCAAGGTATTCCTTTTTCAGAGAAAAAATATCACTATAGTTGTTAACTGTTTGAATATGAGATTTAATAAAAGTAAATAATGGATGTTATATAGGAAATGTATATACATTTTTAAACTATCTTAACAGTTTACTCTTGATTCTTTCTGGAATAATACTGTCAGTTCTTTTCCCCATTTTCAATGATAAAGTAAAATTTGATATTCTGAAGTCACCAGCTAGGACTACTTCTTTTCCCTCCCACCTTCCATTTTGAATTTATATATTTAAGTGGCATTATTAGCAAACATAATCATAATAAGATATCAGTTATTCATTTAGCTATGAATTCTGACCCTCAGCTAAATATGTTAGATAGAAAATGTGAATGGTACACTGAGAGTTTGATTATTTATTATTTGATTGTTGTTATGGACTCAATATTAACTATTTTAGAAATGGGTTTTCTACTTGGCCTTTTTACTCAATATAAAAGCAATGTTGTACCCACTTAGGTGAACTAAATTATTCTGCTAGACTTAAGAATTAAGCACGATCATTAATCATCATTGTTCCATTGTTAGGCCATAAAATTAATTTTCACCTTAGTGGTCTTAACATGCATGTAGTTTGTTCCATTAATCATGGTACTCTAAGTGCAATTATACTTTGTCTATAGTTTCAGACTCATAGATGATACCATTTTTGATCAAGGGCATAGTATTGTGAGAGCTAGAAATGTATTTTCCTTATCAGTTTTGAAACAGATGTCAAGATTTCCATATGACATTTTCTTTGATTCAGTGACAGTGTTAATATTCTAAACTCATCAGAAGAAATGAAGTATCCCTTTCTTTTTAATTCTATTATTTCTGATAGTCTTCTGATCTTCACGTTTTTCATAACCTTCATTTTAATGAATGTTAAACTTTAGTAACATTCTGATAACTATGAAGGTCTTAGTCTCAGGACTACTGTTGCTATTTAAAGGGCGCCCAGCAAGATGTAGCTTAGGGACCCTCACAGGTGTTTTTCCTACATCACACTAATATACTTCTTGCCACAGACATTGTGTTTTAATTTATGTAAGGCAGTTTGAAGTGATACAGACACAAGCATGTGTGTGTGTGTGTGTGTGTGTGTGTGTGTGTGTGTGTCTGTGTGTGTGTGTGTGTGTGTGTGTGTCTTTGTGTGTGTGTGTGTGTGTGTGTGTGTGTGTGTGTGTGTGTGTGTGTGTGTGTGTGTGTGTGTGTGTGTGTGCATATGTTAGTGCATGTGTTTTGTGTGTGTGTGTGTGTGTGTGTGTGTGTGTGTGTGTGTGTGTGTGTGTGTGTGTGTGTGTGTGTGTGTGTATCTATAGAGAGAGAGAGAGAGAGAGATGCATATACATGAATCCTGCTGAAAACTGTCCAAGTCTGGCTTTCTTGTTATATACCATCAGTATCACTTCTTATACCCTTTGATGAAATTTCCTCACTATTAGTACAGTCATTTTAAACCCATCTTGAAAGCCTGTATAATGCACTATTAAACCTTTAACTCAGATTTTCTCTTTCTCCTAAGTCTCCCTGTCTATGTCCAGCAAACCTCAGAGATTCCTACCATATAGTAACGCATACTAGGTACACCCCACTGAGGCTCAGGCTAGCTATTTTAGAGCAAACAAAAGATAAGTAAGTAAGTGATGCTTGTCCCTACTGTCCCATTCTACAGCCTTCCTTAGCATAAATTTCAGGGTTTTAATAAAGCACTTCATCAGTCCATTAGTTTGAGCTTGGTACAATGAAATTCTTTACTGTTTTGCTTTAAAAAGCTGGTGCATTACCCTGAACATAAATGAAGTTCTAGAGTCTGGATGTATTTCTTTGTGCAGCTCATCATGGAAAAAGTAACACCATCTCTTTGGCTGCTGTCATAGCATCTGTTTGACTATCCATTCAATTGGGACCTCAGAAATAAGCATAGGTGTCAGTGAACTTCAGAACACAGTATGTGGTGCAGTCTTTCAGATTTTCTAAGCATAATGCAATCAATTCTCAATGATGTATATTATTATCAAGATAATAATAGTTTGCTAGAATTCTAGCTTTAGCTCTGGCCATACTCAAGTGTCCTCCCAAAATTGAATATGTGTTAGTTTGTATCAAATGTGTTCTAAAAACGTTTGGAACTAGCAGTCGGTGTTGTGTGTCTCTCTGTCTTTATTTACTCTGTAAAGTAATTCATTTTTCAAATCAAACTATGGGTATGATATGGTACTAGGTCTCCTTTAGTAGCATGGCTTGGCTAAATGCATTGTCCTGTCATTGTGCTTTCATAATATTTTCATTGCTTATCAGCAAATCTGTGAAGTTAGGAATATTTTTGTCAGTACTGTGACATGAAGTAAAATTTACCTAAAAAGCAGGTATAGGTCTTTCTTCTCCTCCTAGTTCTTTGTATTTTTTTTCAAATACAAAAGACCTCATTAGCCAGTGATTATATTCTGCTTTTAGCAATTCCTTAATTTTTACCATATTAACTTTTATTTCTTCATGTATATACTGTTGAGAGCCATGCTTCTAAATAACTTCATGTTTTAACCATGCAGAGGTAAACCCAGGGCTGTGTTTAGGTTTCTTTTCTTTTCCCAATGAGTTTGTTACTAAGGAGTTTCCCTTTATGTCTGCAAACACACACACACACACACACACACACACACACCCTTCTCTATTTTAGTGATGACGTCTGTTGGCAATGTGCCATATTGTGTTTTAAGTGATAATTCCTGTCAGACTCTCTAGTAACTTCTTTCTCTAACTTAAAAACTTTGTTTTTCTGGCAACATACAAGTTATCCTCTGCCTTTTTGTCAAAGCCATATTTTACTTTGTTGTAAAGAATCTATACCTTCCTATATTTACTTCTTTTTTCAAACCTCTTTTCTTGGTTGAGAATCAATATGTATGCATCTCAGTTAAACAAGTCTTAAGTATAGTTGCATTACAGTATGCAAAACAGGATTAAAAAATAGCAATTTGGGAGAATGAATGCATTTTGTACCCTGATGAAACCATCAGTGCAGTGGGTAAAATTCAGTGCAACTCCTTTACAATGAGAAACAGGCAAACCCATATATATATATATATATATATATATATATATATATATATATATATAGATAGATAGATAGATAGATATGTGTCTACTTTGAAATCCTGAAATTCCAGAAGCATGAAGATGAAACCTCAAGACGACAATGGCGAAACTTTACCCAGGCCAAGTAAACACTTGCCCAACACAACACGGAAACACACCACACTATCATTTTTTTCATCTAATGTAACAGTACTCCCCAACTCTATGACAAAAACTTTAAGAAGTGTTAAATTAATCCCCTCCCACCTATCAGAAAAGCCAAACCCAAACTTTTATCCCTTCTAAAATACCATGCACCCCTTCTTTTCCACAATGGCTCAAAATATTGTCAACCAGTTTCATTTACATGATGTTATATCTAACAAACATATATCATGCTTTTGCCCTAAACACCATAATTGCATAAATTATCTCCTTAATCATTTTATACTGCTTACATTAAGATTTAATAAAATTAATAAAATTACCAAGCTAGTGAAATAGTTATTAAATTCCCATAATCCTTGGACTAAGATGGAGGACCAGCCTGCTTGTCCCCTCCTGTTGACAGCCTCATAGCACTTTTTATCTTCAGCTATTGTAACATCTCTCTGATGCTTTTAGATAATGAACATTTATTTAGTACATTTCCTGACCTGTACACTATTTTGTTTGTGGCAGATGCAAATATTTAACTCCCATGGAGACCTTACTCTCACAAAAAAAAAAAAAACACAGAGCAGCATGCACTCCCAAAGTGCTTTAGAACAATCCACTATAAAGTGTCTTATGCTGAGTCCATAATGGTATTATTATTTTTTTTATTTTTATTTTAACATTTGCTGGCCAGGAAAGTTTGTCTAGGACAGAGTCTATTTTCAGTGGATGCCATTGGAGAAATGTTCTAGACACATGTCTTTGCAATGTTGGAGGAAACCAGAGTAGCCAGCAGAAAACCACACAAACACAGGGAGGACATGCAAACTCCACACAGAAGGCACCCCAGGCGAGAATCAAACCGGAGAACCTTTTGCTGTGAGGCAACAACGTGGGATGAAAGTTTGGGTTTGGCTTTTCTGATAAGAAAGGGGAATTAATTTAACACTTCTTAATGTTTCTGGCATAGAGGTAGGGAGTACTGTTACATTAGATAAAAAAAAAAAAAGACACAGACTGCATCATTCATTGGGTATGTATGCACTTGCTAGTGTGACATGGAGAAAAGATTTGTTTGCAAATATTTTTATGTTTTGTTAATAATTGTAAATGTAATATAGATGTGGATTTTAATTACCAAAACCTCCAAGATCCATGAAAACTAGTTCACAGAGTATATCATCACACCACGTTTTTGTGCAATTAAAACTAAATGTCACCAAGATTTTACTCATAGGTTCATAGGTTCATAGGTTCATACTAGGCTATCTGCCCGAGGGCATTTACAAGCCTAGCCCATAGTTTTGTGGCTTACGCCACCCCTTTAGTATGGGGAACTATAGCCATTATTTTGCTGTGCCTCTGTTGAGCAGTGACACTGAGGTAATCCCTGGGGTATATCTGCATTCCCTGTCCAAAGGAAATATAGCTTCAGCAGTGTCAGACCACAGTCTGAGATGACAAATGGCTCCTCTTCATCCAACAACCAGTCAGAGTGTCATCTCTTAAACTGCTGGAACTTTGTAATCTTTCAGTATGTAAATAGCCCTCATTGAAATGCATAGCAGTAGTATATACATTGCCCACAATATCTGGCATCTCTATCTTCTATGAAGTTCACTTGCTTCCCTTCCCCCTCCATTTTCCTTACACAAAGCACTGTCTAACACTCTGTCAGGAAGCATAGGTGAATTCCACTGGTGCCCTGGTCAAGTTTTCTATAATCAGTATAAATATTACCTTATGCCACACTTGACAATAATCTACCAACTCAGTGGGACTAAACCAGTTAACAAAATATAAATATGAGCTGTGACTACATGCGCTGCCTGAGGATACCTACTTGGGTTTGACCACAGCACCTAATACCACTACATCTATGAAGTACAGAAGCACAATTCTCTTTTTTTATTGTTGCACTTAAATTAATTTGTGCTATAACTAATTTTATAAAGCACTCTGTCATGTTTTGTGCTGTGGTGGATTGCTGCATTTAGAGCTGGTTTAGCAAGTCATCTTCTGGTGAGATGGGGGTGCTGAAGTTGTTCTGAATGAAATTTACTATTAGCAGCAAACACAGTGTGTCATTTGGTCCGTGTCATCTAGTCTGTTTGTTCAGTCTCATTGTACTCTTAGATATTTTCACTCTTCCTGGCTGGCCTGTGACTACATGAGCACACCTGATGGATTTGTCCTCAAAACCGTACTCCAAGACATTTGCAAAATGTGTATAGTCCAAAGCATGGTTGCAATGGTGCTGTAAAAATCTCTTATGAGGTGGATTCACCTATGACACTTCTTCATTGAGTACTAACCCACATGCCTCAATGAAAAAACACTTTTCAGTTGAACACAGTTGTGCACTGTTGCAGACAAACAAATGCAGTTGTGAACACTTGCCCACAGCTGCTGAATGCACTTGCTAATAGTAGCCATAAACATCTAGTGTAATGTTTCTGGTCTTGTTGTAAGCATAGTCTGGATTGTCTCATTTCATTGTTTTGTTTGAAGTTGGGCATTCAGAGCCTAAGTCAAGTCATTGCTGAAATCAGTAATCTGTCCTAACCCTTTTACTTAGCTGCTATTGTGTCATCCAAGTCAAACTGATAGCCAGTGTTTCTAGCATCCATATTTTTTCTCATTACCTTTAAACTTTTGTATTCAACAGTTGCTGATGATATTTGCACTATAATTATAAATCTTTCCTGTTGCAATTGCAGTCGAGCCTGATTGTTAGCATGCTATACTCAGAACGTGTACTGCTGTTACTTCTATAGTGTCAGCCAGTTTTTAACTGCTGTTACTGAATCACTGTGATTACAACCAATCATTGTACTTGCCACTCTGGTACTCTTGACTGCTGCTGATCACAGTGCAGTTAAAACTCTTTGCAATTGTGACAACCAATCTTGATTGCTGGTCATCATATCGTAATCACAAATTGTGCTACTGATGCAATTGTAATTGTTAACTACTGATACTGACTCAAGGTGACTGCAGCCTTTTGTTCTTGTTCTATTTGTCACTGCGATGGTACTGACTCACATTTCTCTTTTTTTAATATATATATATCCCTACCCTAAATTATACTACAGTAGTGATCCTTATACACTGGACATTACAAATTATGATATCATAGTCTCTCACTCCATCTATTGTTTGTCTGATTGTACATGGCTCCCTGACACAATATAACAGCTGCCTCATGCTTACTGAGAATTATTTCCTTTTTCCACTAGATGAATCAGTATATGACAGGTGCAATATCTTGACAGCACTCACCAGGTTGTTGGCACTAATACCCACCTTACACAAACATGCCCACCTTCTCCTAAACTACTAAATAAGCCTTCTTGCACTCAGCAGTCAAGAAATCCCTGCCCAAATCTTACAGGTCTCCTAGACAAATGTCACGTATACAGGATACTCAGTGTTATACTTACAAGCAAACAAATCTCATAGTCAAGCAAACAGTAGACATACAAAAGGGGGTTACTTAATTAGTGAACCAATACCCTTATGCCAGCAAGGCAAGTCAACACATCTGGTAATGTCTTGGTCATAGGTGACTTTATAATGAGACAAACAGATGCATCACTCACCAGGCTGAGTAAAGGTAGGATGATGGCAAGCTGTTTCTCAAGTGCCATGCTCCTCCATGTTACCAGAGCCCTCTAGTTCCTTCAACCTAGGTACACATATGATGTGGTCATTGCATACATGGGAATAAGCAACTTGTTGCATGCCTCCTTAGATCATATGACAAGGGATATTGTGGTGCTCTAAGAAAATGCATCTGAAGGTGTTGTGACACTAGTAATCAAGAATGATGTCACAATGCAAACAAAGGATAGTTGGCTTAAACTATTATCAGCTTGGTACAAGATGATTGACAGCCCTGATTTCCTAAGGACAGCCTGCACCTCTTTCCTTGTGGATTTTGTGCTTTTGCAATCCATGCATCCATCATCAACCCTTTTTCCCATTTTTGCACATGGGATCGGTGTGAAACTTCAACAGTGATAATTAACTATAGCTAAGGTTTACACTGCCAGGTAATTGCTAAAGTTTTTTCTTCCACATAGTATCTGTTTTGGTAGGGTCAGTTTCCTTAAATACCTACATAATCAAACAAAATAAAGACCATATGAAGGTAGCACTACTTAATGCTAAGGTCTAATTTAGAATTTGCACTCTTCCCATGCATGCTTGGCACTGGAAAATACAGATATCCTAATAGTTACTAAAACATGGTTTTATTGTAATAACAGCAGTCTCACAATGCCAAGTTTTAATGCCTGCCACTCTTTTAAACCCAATATGGGAAATCACTGTAATGTTGGAGGGGTTGTGTCTATATTGCTAAGAATCCAAGCTACATTTAGACTCATAAGAGGTGGACAATGACCTTGCCCTCCTCTGTATCATATTTACTGTCAATATTATTCTGTATGACATCATAACCTGCTACTGTATCCCGTCCATGTTATTAGCAGCCCATGAAGCATATCTAAGCAGACTGAAGTCCCACTCCATTGGTTTATACTGCCTACATGGACCTGACCAAGGCCTGTGATCTCATCTCACATTCTGGAATTATCAACAAGTTAATCAGGGTGAATGTAAACACCATGATACTCATTGGATAACTGTCTTACGAAAAGATGCCAATCTATCAGTGTTGGGGGTGTTTGCTCATTGAAAAAGAGTCATCACTAGTGGTGTCTCTCAGAGACCGGTCCTTGGGCCACTTTTCTTAAGTATTTACTTCTCTAATGTCAAGGCCAACTGTGGTTGACCTAGTATATTGATGACTGCAAACTTAGATCTGTCATAATTTCCCCAAAATACTTCTAGATTCTCCAGGAGACCCTATCATGTGCAAACAAGTGGTGCCTGGATCATGACCTTAAGCTAAATGTGAGAACTTTAGTATTGTATCCTGTGGCAAGCATGAGCATCCATGCAACTACCACATAGATGACACTCCATTGAAACCTGACACAGATATTAGGGACTCAGGCACATTCATGGGCAATGAACTCTCCTTTCACCACCATGTGTCCGCTTTCATTAGGAAATCCTTTTAGCCAGCCAGATTGATTACCATGGATATATCTTTTAGGTCGATTAACTAAGTTATCATTCCTTTGTACCACCACTAGGAATCAGTTCACAACAAACCAAGACCACAAAACAACAGGATGGACAGTATTCCAGAGTACTGATAGACTTTATTAAAATAACAAACAAACACATGAAACCTCTAGTGCCTTGGCTGTTAAGCCTTTACAGAATATACCATCTTTTTCCTATGTTTCCCTTAAATAAATCAATTGTCCACTTAGGCAATTAAAACAAATAAAACTTAATTATAAAAACATTTCCAGTTGCATTCCATATTAAGACCACCAAGGGAAAAAGTATTGAACTTTAAAATAAAAAATGATTCCTTTTTCCATAATTTCCTCTTTATATCACTTGCATTTATACATTTACCACCTATTTGCTCTAAAACAGTAGCTTGTAACTCCTGTGGATTGCCATCATGGAATTTTAAAAAATGAAGGGCTGTTCCACCCTACCCTTTTTACTGTCCCTAATATGTTCTTTCAGGCCAGTCATAAAACTTCTCTTAATCTCCCTATATAATTTTTTTACACAGACATCTTAGTCCGTATATCACCCTTTCACTCTTACATCCAAAAACACCTTTTACCTGAAACTTCTTACCATTAATTTCTGTGAAACTATTAACTATTGAATTCACAGCATTTACATTTCCCACAAAGGAAAGTACCTAGCAACTTAGGCTCTTTATTTCACTTTGTCTTAGGTAAACTGAAACTACCACATACCACAAAATCTTTAATACTCCTTCCTCTCATATAAGAAATTTGGGGTAGATAATTGGTACTAAAAGTTATCATTCCACCCTACTCCTTCCTCATCAGATCCATAATAGCACATAATGCTCAGTTTAGTATGTACCTGACTAAATACAGTATATAACTCAGTTTGAAAGACTGCAGTGTTTGCACACTAGGATAGTTAAGGACATGTTCTCCTTGTGCTAAACAGACCACCTTAAAGGACTTTCTTTCTTCAATATTTCCTACAGACTCTTGTGGGATTCTGCCTAACCAATAAAGCTTTGAATGATGCAGTAATGTGTGACCTCCTACACATCTACAAAACAAGCAACACTTTAAACACTCACTCAGGCAATCTAAAACGTCCTCTTTATATTACATATGATTTGTTAGTGAGATAGATATTAATCTCAAAGAAACACTCTCTGTTATGAAACATATTTCCCTTAAAAGTAAAGTGAAGAAGCTCCCAACCCTGTTTAAGCACATCTTATAGAGTTGGATGGAAAACTGTAAATTCACCTCAGGTCCAGCCACTCGAACCCTCATTAAAAGAGACAAAATTAAGTAGTAGTTATTTATGTCATAGAGTACAACAAATTAGAATTTTTATGCTAAGCTTCAATCTGTCTACCTTATGAACAGCTTAATATGAAAATATATATAATATATAAATGAATGTATATATATATATATATATATATATATATGTGTGTGTGTGTGTGTGTGTGTGTGTGTGTATAATATATGTATATATATATATATATATATATATATATATATATATATATATATATATATATAAATGAAACTTTATACTGTAGCAGATAACTATCATTTTTATATTTCTTTATTTGCAATTTCACCAAACAGGCATCAGCATACATAATTAATTTTTAATTAAATGATAGTCTAGAAGTATATTTAACTCAAAGTACCACAATACTAATTTATCGATCAAGTTCTATTCTGCAATGGCTTCTGCCTCACTTTTAAATTTTGAAAGATTTATGATCCACCAATTTTGCTATGTCAGTCATGCAAAGTTGTGGCTTTTGACCTGACTCCTTTATGAATGAAAGTGTTACACCACCTTGAACATACAAAAGTGGGGAAAAGTACAGTTTTGTACCTACCATAAATGTAGATGTCCGATAGATATGCAACTCCAGTCCTTACATATGGGTTGTCCTGCCTCAGGCAGCCCTCGGTCGGCCGGATTCCAAAGTCTGGGTCCGGCGTCGGCTGAAGTCGCCTCCTCCCCGACGTCAGAGCGGCTGGGGTATAAAAGCATCAGCCGACGCCATCTTCCTCAGTGTTTCTTGCCCCAGATGCCAGGTGCCCTCCAAGGAAGGCTAAATTTAGAACTGGATAAAAATTCCAGACATACACAATAGCAATAAACAGATACACCATAACAGATATCCCCAGCAAAGTATAAAAGGAGGGAAGTGGACCCAATACACAGAGGGGTAGGAGGGAGGGAAAACCTGACTGCAGTTGCATATCTATCGGACATCTACATTTATGGTAGGTACAAAACTGTACTATGTCCTTCAAGAATGCAACTGCAGTCCTTACATATGGGTTGAATACCATAGCTAAGCTGGGGGTGGTAGGCTCTAAGATAAAGATGGTGTAGCTAAAATGCCCTGCAGGACTGCCGAAGCAAAGCCTACTCGGGATCTGGAATATAAAGGCAGGTTGTAGCGCTTGGAAAATGTATGCATGGAGCTCCATGTAGCAGCTTCTAGAATGTCCTTTGTAGCCACCCCTCTTAGGAAGGCTGTAGAGGTGGCTGTAGCTCTGGTGGAGTGTGGCCTGATATTGGCTGGCACACCCTTTCCATGGAAAGAATAACAGAATCTGATGCAATGTCCAATCCATTTTGAAATTGTTTGTTTGGAAATTGCCTTTCCTTGCACTCTAGGAGCGTATGCTACAAATAGTTGGTCAGACTTTCTGTTGGCCTTTGTTCTGTCCAAGTAGTAGCGTAGCTGTCTGTGTATGTCCAAAGTGTGCAGCAGCTTTTCCCCTTTATTTTGAGGATTGGGGAAGAAAGTAGGCAGGTGAATTGCTTGATTTAGAGACACCCTGGATATCACTTTTGGCATAAAAGAAGGATTGGTTCTTAAAGAAACCCTGTCCTGATGAAAAATGAGAAATGGAGGTAGTGCCATGAGGGTCTGTATCTCCGAAACTCTTCTTGCTGAGGTAATTGCCAACAGGAAAACTGTTTTCCAGGAAAGAAATTGCAATTCTGAAGATGATGCTGGTTCAAAAGGAGGAAGAGTTAATTTTTCCAACACGAAGTTCAGGTCCCATGCAGGCACTGGTGGTTTTCTGGGAGGTTTGATATTCTTTATCCCTCTTAGAATTGTCTTAGCAAAGGATGTGAAAACACAGGTGGATCAGGGTTATATTTTGCTGAAATTGCTGAAGCGTGTATTTTTATGGAAGAATAAGAAAGTCCATTATGCAGCATTTCTGCCAAGTATTCCAGTATCTGTGGGATGCTCATTACTGATGCATCCTGACCCTTGTTAGTATTCCAGATGTTGAATCTCTTCCATTTGGCTGAATAAGTCTTTCTGGTGGAAGGTCTGCATGCTTCCAATAATATCTGTTGAACTTCCTTGGAGAGAGAGATATGGGGAGAAGTCATGGAACCCTCCAAGCTGTCAGCTGCAGAGTTTGCAGATTGGGATGAACCGTCCTGTAATTGTGCTGAGTCAAGAGTAGAGGCCATTGAGGTAGGGGCCACGGCTTGGTGCAAATTATGCTCCTTAGTAATGGATACCAGTGCTGTCTTGGCCAATCTGGAGCTATTAAGATGCCTTTTGGTTGCTCTGCTTGGATCTTCAGTAACACCTTGGTCATTAATGGTAGAGGTGGAAATGCATAGATTGTTAGAGAGTTCCAGCTGAATGAGAGAGCATCTATTCTCCAGGCTTGTGGATGGTGTGTCCTCGAGCAGAACTTTTTCAAATGATGATTGAGGTGGGAGGCAAAGAGATCTATGTCCGGCCTCCCCCATGCATGAGCTATTTGTGCAAAAATGTCTGGATGCAACATCCATTTGTGCGGGTCCAGGATGTTTCTGCTTAGACTGTCCGCCAGAACATTGTCCCTGCCCGGAACAAACTGTGATTGCAACTGTATGTTCAGTTTCAGGGACTTTTCCCAAAGAGCCATTGTTAGTCTGCAAAGGGGGTAAGAATGAGTACCTCCCTGCTTGTTTATGTACCACATAACAGTGGTGTTGTCTGTCTTTATTAGCAGATGACCTTGTTCAGATATTTTCCGAAGGCCTCGATTGCATGAATTACTGCTAACATCTCTTTTTGATTGATGTGTAGATGCACTTCCTGGGGGGTCCATTGCCCTTGAATGCATCTGCCCTCCATGTGCGTCCCCCATCCATGGTCTGAGGCATCTGTTGTAATGGTTTGGCTTGTTTGAGGTTTGTTGAAAGACATACCTTTGTTTAACTGGCTTGCTTGGGCCCACCGCAAAAATTCCCTTTGTAGACATGGGATGAGTGGGATAATTGCTTCTAAGTTGTTGCTGTGTTGAGACCATAAACTTTTTAGGTACCATTGTAGTTTTCTCATGTGTAATTTTGCCAGTGGAATCAGTAGAATGCAAGATGCCATGAAACCCAGGGCCTGCAGGATTTTCCTTGCAGTCATCTGGATGAGCTTTGCTAGGCTTTTGAAGTAATGTAATTGTTCTTGCTTCTCTTCTGTGAGGTAAGCCATTTGTGATTCTGTGTCTAGTTCGGCTCCTAGAAAAATTATTTGTTGGGATGGCAGTAGCCTTGATTTTTGTAAGTTGATTGTGTATCCCAAAGCCTGTAGTAAGTGAGTGACATAATTCAAGTTTTTTATCAAGGCTTGCTTGCTGTCCGCTTGTATAAGGCAGTCGTCCAGGTAAGGGTATATTTGTATCCCCTGGAGTCTGCAGTGTGCAATTACTGATGCCAGGCATTTTGTGAATACTCTGGGCACAGTAGATAAGCCAAAAGGCAATGCTGAGAATTGATAATGTTCTGACCCTGCAAGAAATCTGAGGTATCTTCTGCAACTGTGTCTGATTGGGACATGCAGGTATGCCTCCTTGAGGTCCAGAGTAACCAGCCAAGACCCCTTGCCCAGCATGGGAAGGAGTTGCTGTAGCGTCAGCATTTTGAATTTTGGTAAATGAGAAAAGTATTTAGAGCGGACAAGTCCAGTATAGGTCTCCATTGCTTTTCTTTTCTTGGAACAAAGAACAGTCTTGAGTAAAATCCCTGGCCTTGTTCCTGAGGAGGAACCTTTTCTTTTGCTTTGATTTTTATCAGCTTTGAAACTTGTTTGAATGCCTCTGCCCTTTGATTTTGTGGCAGGTTTGGTATGCCTTGTCTTGTTGGTAAAGTATGGAAGTGGAACCTGTAGCCTTGGTCTATTATGTCCAGAATCCATTTGTCCTTTGTTAAAATGTGCCAATTTTTTGAAAATAAGGATAATTTTCCACCTAAAGGTGCTCCTCTTTGAGCCTTGGTTGGTGGTGTCAAAGTCAAGTCATTGTGATTGTCCCTGTGGAGCAGTAGAAGTCCCTGCGCCACCTCCCTGATTAGTCGGTTGCCATTGGCGTCCCCTGTAGGAGCCTCTGTATTTCCCTCTCCCTCAGGCACGCCTGTTTTTTCCCCTTTGAAACTTGTCAGTGTCTGGAGAGGACCAATTATTAGAAGGCCAATTCCTGCTGAACCTTGGTGGCTGAACCTGGAGGAAATCTTTGACTGTTTGCACTGATTTAGCCTTTTCCTCGATTGATTTCAACACATCCTGAGCATTAGCACCAAATAGCTTGTGTTTTTCCAGAGGTGCATCTAGAAGCTTTACTTTAACATGATCTGGCAATGCCTGTTCTTTCAACCATGCATGTCTACGTATGATGGCCCCTGTCATAGCTGCCCTACACGAAGCTTCCAATGCATCATAACCACACTGAAGAAAATGACTGCTACCCTGCTGTGTATTATGAACCAAATCCTGCAAGGCCTTTCTATCTAAAGGCTCAGGAGAGGCTAACTTTTTCTGCAAATCATCCATCAAGAAATCTTGATACTGAAACATATGAAAAAGGCAATTAAGGGCCCTCATGGCAAGTGTGGTTGAGGTATAAACTTTTGTGCCCCACCTCTCCAGGGACCTAGCTTCCCTGTCTGAGGGCAAAGGATTTTTGGCCGTGGATGTGGCCACTCCTTTGGGCCCCTGAGAAATAGTTTCTAGATCAACAGAATGGGCCTTAAAGAAATGTTTATGAGTTTCAGGAACCCTGTAGTATCTGTCTGGCTTGACAGGAGCAGGGGGGAGAGAATCAGGAGAAGCACTCGAATCTGAGTACACATCATCCAATACATCTAACACTGGAGGAATAGCTAAAGGCCTGTGCTGGGGAAGCTTAAGGAAGGTACGAAGCCGTTTCCTGGAGTCGGAGAATTCCTGGCCTTGCCACTGAAAATGCTCTCTCATGGAGTGGAGAATTTCCCCAAAAGAAATATCCTCAGGAGGAGAGGCAGAAGGAATAGATTCCTCCACATCAGAATCCTCGTAGGCCTGGAAGGACTCTTCCTGGGTATCTGAGTGATCAGAGTCACCAGAGGCTTCATCAGAAGAAAGGGTGTCTGTCTGCTCAACCCTGGGCCCTTTGTCTGAAGGCGGCTGAGAACCTCTGTCAGGATGAGCCTGGGAACCTCTGATTAAAGAAATTAGATCTGCAGCTAAAGTCATGATCTGTTTATCAGTAGTGGGCTGAGGCAAAGATTTAGGAGGGTGAGACTTAGCCTGGCTGGAAGCCTTAGCACGTGTGTAGGCCTTGATCGACATAGACATAGGAGGCCTAGCCGCCCCACGTGCTGGAGTAACTTTGTCCACCGGTATGGTCTCGGGCAAATCTTGGGCTTCAGTTTCTGGAGGAAAATCAACAACTGGCACCGGCGTAGGCTCCGGTGCCGAAGTGATCGGTAAAGCGGTGTCGTCAGTCTGGAGCGGTGGAATAACCGCCTCAGAAGAGACCGATGCACTCGCGGTAGATTTTGGCGTGGTGTTGGTGGAAGTCGCGGGCCGAGAATGTCGGTCCCGGTCTTTCCGTTTTTTGGAAATATGTGATGTCGGTTGTTCCGACGGCATGGTATAAGAGTATTTTTCGCCAAAAAAGTCTTCAGCAAACTCTGCCCGGCGCCTGAATGTGCGCTTATTGAAGCAAGCACAGGCAGCACAGGCCAAGACGTCGTGGTCTGGGCCAAGGCAGGGAAGGCAGTAAGAATGGAAGTCCTTTTGAGGTATTTGTTTACCACAAGACAAACAGTTATTAACTTTTGCAGTTTTATCTGACATCGGCTGAGGCAAGAAAAGGTTCCCCAATGGGGTACTTAGCTTTTTGATGACTTTGGATACGTAAAACACAGGAGCTGACCGACCGGCACTTGCGAACTGCTTCGGGCACCACGTAGCAAGAAAGACTGGGGAAGATGGCGTCGGCTGATGCTTTTATACTCCAGCCGCTCTGACGTTGGGGAGGAGGCGACTTCAGCTGACGCCGGACCCAGACTTTGGAATCCGGCCGACCGAGGGCTGCCTGAGGCAGGACAACCCATATGTAAGGACTGCTGTTGCATTCTTGAAGGACATCCATACTTTACTTCAGAAAGACCCACCAGCACACCCAGTGGAAGCATCTTAGCTGCTTTCCAGCTAGTGTGTAAATGGGGCATCCCTCACCTTAGTATTGTTCAGCCATTCTGTTTCCTTGAGCTTCCTGGTCTGGGTGTTCTTTCTTGCATAATGCTCATACAAATGCATGCTTTTCAAATGAGGGCATCTCTTTTAACTCACCACTCATATGTGGTAATCCAGTTTTGCTCACCATCCATTAACATCTGATGGGGGCCTAAACCATACCACCCTTCCCTTTTATTGACTTATTATTTCACCTGCTCCCTTTCTACCCAATCACACCCCTCCTCTTTTATGCACTTAGTGTTTCATCAGCCACCTTTTTAACCTTTACTTTTGATTGGAGGGAGGGAGTGTTTCTTTCTACAGTGTGAGTATAAAAGAGGATTACCTCAATATATCTCTTGTCTTTATAACCCTTGGTTGGCTCCTCCTTATTTTGGTCTTACCCAAATAAACTGATTCATCACTGATGGCTTAGTCCCACTATGGAGTCCAGACCTCTCTAACTTTCACTTAGTCTATGAGGGGAGGGATAACCTAGGACAAATTACTGTTCCCAACTTTCCTTTGTCCATAGGTGTGCATGTTGTATGTGAGTGAGTGTGTATGCATGTGTGTGTACGTGATGTAACCATTTGGCAATTTGTTCAAAGTTACTTTCCCTGCCTTACGCGCTTTGAGTGCTGCAATAAGTTCTGATTCCCTGCTGAGCACAGAAACATATGCTGAACATTTCAGGCAACTTCTGCACAACTTTGGATGGGAGCAGCTGATTCTAACCCTGCAATTTATTTTATTTTTTTCTATGTCTGACATACAGAGGCATAGATATGCAATCCTTACTCCTTTACATACGTCAGTGGAAAGCCACAGTTTGTATCAAGATTTAGCCATATTATGAAATCTCTTTATGGAGAAATACATTTCAGGTGACAGTGTATCTGATGAACAACAGAAAGATTTCAACAATATGATTTTGGTAGTACTATTTTAGCTGCATCTATTTATTTGTTAAACTGGTAAATGAACTGACCCTTCTCAGAAGTTTTCTAGGCATAACATTAGCTGGATGGGCAAATGCAGTACACACACACACACACACACACACACACACACACACACACACACACACACACACACACACACACACACACACACACACACACACACACACACAAAATTTGGTGTAGCTAATGAATCAGCATGAAAGACAACACAAAGAAAGAGGACAGCAGACAAATTCACACAAGGTCAGGACCAAACCCTAGAACCATGCAGCACAGACCTTATAACTGAACCACATTAACATAGGCAATGAAGTAAATGAGTGGGGCAGTTAATGGTATTGGGGTAATTTAAGGCAATCTTTTACTGATTCTATATGTAGAAAAAACAAACTTGCCACTGAACGAAGTACTCACTGAGTAAAAAATCCAATAGTCACAGAACAAAAACCAAAGTGGTACACCAGGCAGGCGAAATGATCGAAAAAAGCAGTATTCACTTCACTTCTTTATTCCATAAAACAGAGTAAGCGCTTTCACGTTAAACATTAACGCTTCATCAGACTTCAACTATACTAAAAAATTCATCTCTTTTAAATATCATTACCAATCAAATAATTAATTGGTTAATAAAGATTTAAAGATATCACATCCATTGACATATCACTGTGATGTAAAATCATGCATAAATAAAATGCAACAACTTAAAAAATGTATATATATTTTAACTGGTTATATTATCAACAGTAAAAATGTCCAATATTCCTGTATCTAAATGAACATATAAAGAAGTATAGTATTAGAATTATACTTTCTATATAGTCATATAAAAACTAATAACAAAAATAGAACATAGTATATAAATATATAAGCATTAAATAACTAACAAGTTTAAAGCCATACATTAGAGCAAATGTATAAAAATTTATAATTAATAAAAATTATTAATAAAAACTTATAAGAATTCTAAATAATTAATTAATGCTTGAGTGAACGTGCTAGAAGGAATGGTTTGAGTGTTACTTTGTTATTCAAACCAAATCCCTGAGAGGCCTGTAGCCTAATAATCCACTTATTCTCAAGCTCCTCAGTATAATTTTTTATGTTGCCCAATCTACATGTCTTATGCACCAGTTGAATGGCCCTGAAGCTGAACTTATGATTGATTCCATATACTAGTGTATGCTTAGCCAGTGCATTGTTTTAATTTTCCTTATTGATTGCATAAAGATGTTCCCTAATCCTTTCACGCAAGGTTCTATTTGTCTTGCCTACATAAAAACATTTGCACATCTGACATTCTGCTAAATATACGAGATCACGAGATCTACAATCAGCATAAAAGTCAAAGGTAAATTCATGTCCCGTTGTTGGATGTGTATATATGTTGCCATTATTACCATTATAAATATATGCACATTGCTTACATGATCTACATGGGAAGGTGCCCTTCCGTTGGGACAACAGAGTCACCTTGCAGGGTGTAGATTCATAACAGAGGAGCCTCTTTAGAGACTTCATGTTCCTTCTAGCACGTTCACTCAAGCATTAATTAATTATTTAGAATTCTTATAAGTTTTTATTAATAATTTTTATTAATTATAAATTTTTATACATTTGCTCTAATGTATGGCTTTAAACTTGTTAGTTATTTAATGCTTATATATTTATATACTATGTTCTATTTTTGTTATTAGTTTTTATATGACTATATAGAAAGTATAATTCTAATACTATACTTCTTTATATGTTCATTTAGATACAGGAATATTGGACATTTTTACTGTTGATAATATAACCAGTTAAAATATATATACATTTTTAAGTTGTTGCATTTTATTTATGCATGATTTTACATCACAGTGATATGTCAATGGATGTGATATCTTTAAATCTTTATTAACCAATTAATTATTTGATTGGTAATGATATTTAAAAGAGATTAATTTTTTAGTATAGTTGAAGTCTGATGAAGCGTTAATGTTTAACGTGAAAGCGCTTGCTCTGTTTTATGGAATAAAGAAGTGAAGTGAATACTGCTTTTTTCGATCATTTCGCCTGCCTGGTGTACCACTTTGGTTTTTGTTCTGTGACTATTGGATTTTTTACTCAGTGAGTACTTCATTCAGTGGCAAGTTTGTTTTTTCTGATTTTGTGCTCATACCACGCCACTGAGACATGGCAGCTGAAAAAGTTACTAATGAGGTGTTTCCTGCACCGGTAGATTCGCTACCGGAGAACTGTTGTTCTTTTAATGGACTATTTACGATGTCAACCAATCCTTTACTTAAATTAACATCAAAGGATTTTGTTCATGAGAAGGAAACTGGTGTAATGAATGGTATTGATGTCATTTTGGCAATTAGAAAACTCGAAAATAAGATACAAAAATTAAAGAATATCCAGTGGCAAAAACAACACATGGAGGCTTGCCTCAGTTTTCGTTTGGTGCCGAGAGGTCTACGTGTACTCAAAATGCCCACTTTCGGCAGCAGCTATCCTGAACTGCTGTCGAAGTGGCAAAAACTTAATTTAGACACTAGTTTTTGGCTATATAAAATTACTCATTGAGCAATATGAAATGATTGAGAAAGACTTGACCTCCGAGATTGAGACAATAGAACAAGAAATAAAATGTATGTTGAGCACGACCCAGTTGAATATATTATACAGTGATTTGCGTAACATGATATCCACTATAGATCTTAAAGCGTTACAGGATAAAAAAAGAAAACTTGAGCGAGACTACTTTGATTTCCGTAACAGCAACATTTTTTCTTGGCCAAGAGATAAGGCTATTAACAACAACTTCAAACGTTATTCAGATACAGTTCGTGATACTAAGGGGAGTTGTCCACAGCAACCAATTAGAGTGCCTACAACTTCACATGGAGATGCAGGAAGTAATGTCATGACTGCTACGTCGGGAGATCCTGCACAACCGTCAGTACGTCCTAAGGTTACTTTTTCTCAAACAGTAAAGCGTCCTTCTAAACAGTTTACTACACAAGCCATAGTGCACTCAGGAAAGAATGATGACGCTATTACGATATTACATTCACCTGTAAACCAAGATAACATAAAGGACAGTGATGTACATCAGAAAGCTTCACTTTCTTCATCTGTTGTTGCTCCGAACGAAGGAGGAAATGCTACACTGGAACTTGAACATTTTTTAGCATTTCCACTTCCATTCAATCAGCACGAGAGGAGAACTTGGTCTCCCCATCAAACAAGAAAAAGGAAGAATACGGAAGAAATTGCAGAACAACAGAAGAGAACCTTGAAACCAGCAATGAACACTTAGTTTACAATATTTCCAGGTATAAATTGAATGAGTGTGAATTATGTGTGTTGGGGAGAGGCCTCAGCTTCATTCCCTCATGTCATACTGATGTTACTGATGTCATTTTGGACATAAAGTTTTTTACCAGGAATATATCCTTAAAATTGTTATTTGGTGCAGATAATGGACATGCCTCTACAGTTAATGTATTTAAGAAACCTTCTACTTTTATACCGCCATGCAACCCAGTTCTAGAAGCCTTTGAACAAGCTTGTGAGAAGGATTTATTTGATCTATATGCACAGCGTAATGTAAAAAGTGGTTTCTATAATATGACTAAGGATGAGCATTTGGCACTATTAAGCTTACAGAATAACACAGATATTGTCATTAGACAAGCAGATAAGGGGGGTGCCATCGTTGTTATGGACAAGGCTGATTATTCTACCAAGATCAAGTTGATATTAGCTGATGAGATGACATACAGTAAGCTTGATGGAATTAGTTTAAATAAACTGATTAATAGGGTACATGACAATCTATATGATCTACTATTGAGTGGTACGATCGACATTGAGTTATATAATTTTTTTTTTGATTGAGAAACCTCTAGTGCCTACTTTCAGGGGTCTTCCAAAAATACATAAAGATATGTCTGACCCTCCCTTAAGACCAATCGTATCCAGCAAGGGATGGTTAACTGAATCTATGTCTATTTATTTAGATAAGCAATTCAAACCCATCATCAATGGGATAAGACACATATTAAGGGATACGCAACATTTTTTGGAAGATTTGGCTGAAATTAATATAACGACACCTATAGATACTACTCACTATTTGGTCACCTTGGATGTAAGGTCACTATTTACTTCTATTCCCAACAATATTGGGGTTGATTATGTGAGATTATTATTATTAGAACAAGGAATGTGCAATAATAAAGTCATTAGGTTGATGTCAATTCTTGAACTTGTTTTGGAAAACAATGTCCTTTGTTATGAGGAAACATATTATCTACAAGGCAAGGGTGTAGCAATGGGCACACCCTGTGCCAATTCGTATGCTAATTTGGTCATGGCGTACTGGGAGAACACCTACCTATTTACCAGTAGTAATTATTTTGACTATGTCAAATATTATGGAAGGTTTGTAGATGATGTGTTTTTTGTATGGAGTGGCACAGTGGAACTATTGAATGATTTCATTACTTACATTAATGGCACCACAACTTTTTTGGTTTTTGAACATGCTTATGCTACTGACCATATAGAGTTCTTAGATGTCATTGTTAAAAACAGCTATAAAGGAATTCATACTGTGTTATACAGAAAAAGCTGTTGGAAAAACAGTTTGCTCCACCGCAATAGCATGCACCCTAGACATATTTATCCTAATATTGTCAAGGGTCAAGCCTATAGGGTATCTAGACTAACCACCAGAAATGAAGATTATGAGATACAACAGAAGGTTTTAAAAGATAACTTCATAACTAGGGGGTACAGTGAGACAGAGATTCATGAAGTCATTGTACAATGTACTAAAGAAAGGTCAGATAAGGCTTTACCATATTTTCACAGGACACAGAGTTCGAGAAAAGACATTATGGGCAACAGGAATCATCAGACTAATCACCAGAATAGATTAGTTATTCCTTATACTAATAGAAATACACAAATTAAACATATTATTGAAAGCAATTGGAAGATACTATTGATGGATGAAAATATTAGCAATCTTATAGACACACGACCAGGCTTTACATACAGGAACATGAAGTCTCTAAAGAGGCTCCTCTGTTATGAATCTACACCCTCCAAGGTGACTCTGTTGTCCCAACGGAAGGGCACCTTCCCATGTAGATCATGTAAGCAATGTGCATATATTTATAATGGTAATAATGGCAACATATATACACATCCAACAACGGGACATGAATTTACCTTTGACTTTTATGCTGATTGTAGATCTTGTGATCTCGTATATTTAGCAGAATGTCAGATGTGCAAATGTTTTTATGTAGGCAAGACAAATAGAACCTTGCATGAAAGGATTAGGGAACATCTTTATGCAATCATTAAGGAAAATGAAAACAATGCACTGGCTAAGCATACACTAATATATGGAATCAATCATAAGTTCAGCTTCAGGGCCATTCAACTGGTGCATAAGACATGTAGATTGGGCAACATAAAAAATTATACTGAGGAGCTTGAGAATAAGTGGATTATTAGGCTACAGGCCTCTCAGGGATTTGGTTTGAATAACAAAGTAACACTCAAACCATTCCTTCTAGCACGTTCACTCAAGCATTAATGAATTATTTAGAATTCTTATAAGTTTTTATTAATAATTTTTATTAATTATAAATTTTTATACATTTGCTCTAATGTATGGCTTTAAACTTGTTAGTTATTTAATGCTTATATATTTATATACTATGTTCTATTTTTGTTATTAGTTTTTATATGACTATATAGAAAGTATAATTCTAATACTATACTTCTTTATATGTTCATTTAGATACAGGATTATTGGACATTTTTACTGTTGATAATATAACCAGTTAAAATATATATACATTTTTTAAGTTGTTGCATTTTATTTATGCATGATTTTACATCACAGTGATATGTCAATGGATGTGATATCTTTAAATCTTTATTAACCAATTAATTATTTGATTGGTAATGATATTTAAAAGAGATGAATTTTTTAGTATAGTTGAAGTCTGATGAAGCGTTAATGTTTAACGTGAAAGCGCTTACTCTGTTTTATGGAATAAAGAAGTGAAGTGAATACTGCTTTTTTCGATCATTTCGCCTGCCTGGTGTACCACTTTGGTTTTTGTTCTGTGATTCTATATGTACGTGGAATTTATAAAACCATTTAGTGTAAAAGCAGCTACTTACTTCATGGATGACTGATGCCCCCGTTTTATATTTTGTGGGGGGTTGATGCTTGTAGCACAGGACTGAGTTTGGCTTATGGTTGCACTCATTTAGTTATAATTTTGTTTTTCTAATGCCCAAAAAGTGCATTCTCTAAATGAGCACTGAAAGAAGTGAGTAAATACCAGAAGGAGGGTAGGTGCTGGAATTAACAATGAGAAAAAAGCGAGAGAGCAGCATGTGTACAGTACGATGATGATATCAGTTTGCTACAGAAATATAATGTCTGCAGTTTTGAGCTTGGAAAGGTAGAAGTACATTTTGCAGGGATTTCTTCCATGTGCAGCAGAGAAGAAAGTCAGCTACGAGTAAAGTAGAAAATACATTTGAATGGTTCATATTAAAAATATTTTTCTGTTATTTACTCATGAAAGTTCAGTGCTATTTACAGAGAAGATTGCTACATGTGTATTGTTGTAACATGTCCAGATAGTCTGATGTAACTGATACTCATGAGGAGAGAGATGATTAAATTAAAATTTTAAACCATAGAGTGATATAATACAGCTTTTTTTAATTTTTTTTGTCTGTCACTCATTGTTTAGCTCCACAAACACTTAGAGGTAGAGTCCATTTTTTTCTGAAGTCTGCAATCTTGTTTTCATGAAAGTACAGTTGTGTAAAATCTTACCATAATGCTAGATGTCCTTGCCTTCCCTGTTACGCTGCAGTATTCGTAACATATAGGTTTCCCTGCCATGGAAGCCAGTCTACCAAAGACTCCTGTTGCTTTAAAGATACACTGAGCGTCATCCAAATGCTTCTTGCATAGCATAGGGCATAAAGGTGATGTTCAGGCCTAACATAGTCAGAACTGATTGCCCCATAGGAACACCAGTCCAAGGAACCCAAGAGGTAATCTGTACATCCATGAAGGCAAAGTAGTAGGTAGAAGGGAGCAAATACTACAGCAGTGAAGGCAATGACATCTACCACTATGGTACGATTTTACACAGCTGTACTATGTCCTTACATTTACTGCTGCAGTATTCTTAACATATGGGAGAGTGCCAACGGTCAAGAGGAAACTAGGGAGGGGGAAGAAGCAGAAGAGTCACCTAAAAAACATGAACAATGGCACTAGCAAAACCAGTTCGAGCTCTAGAGATGCCATCCAACTTGTAGTGCTTGGTAAAGGTATGTAAAGATGTCTAGGTAGCTGCTTCAAGAAAGAAATAGTATCTAAGCCCTTGAGAAACGCACCAGAAGAAGCCACAGCTATAGTAGATTAAGCATTGACTGAAGAGGTAAGGCTCTTGCCATGAAAAGTATAACCAAAGGAAATAGCCTTAGACATCCAAGAAGAAATAGTTTGCTTGTATATAGCAAGTCCCAAAGATCTAGGATGAAAGAAACAAAGAACTGATCAGATCTTCTGATAGCCTTATTCTCATCCAAATAAACTTTGAGTTGCCCATGCATGTCCAAAGTATGCAGCACCTGCTCACTGTCAGTTTGCAGAGAGTAGAAAAATGTAGGCAGATTAATAGACTGATTAAGTAATAGCTCATTAACTACGCTAGGCAAAAAGTAATGGTTAGTGTACAAAGACACTTGATCCTCATGAAAGATCAAAAAAGGAGGGCAAGCCATAAGGGCCTGTAACTCAGGCACCCATCTGGCAGAAGTAAGAGCTAACAAAAGAGATCTTCCAGGAACAGTGTTGCAAGGATGCTTAAAAGGAACCTGAGTCAACTTCTCCAAAACAAAATTAAGATCCCAGGGAGGAGGAACAGGCTTGGTGGGAGGTCTAATATTAAGGACACCTTTAACAAATTGCTTCACCTTAAATCTAGAAGCTAAAGGAGGAGAAAAAGGCAGACAAGCAGAGAGAGCTGATAAGTGGGCATTGAACAACTCATGCAAACAAGAGAGAACCAAAGGAATGTCCACAGTAAGTGGGTCCAGGTTACAAGGGAGACACCAAATAGAAAACCTGTTCCATTTGGATAAGTAGGATTTCCTAGTAGTAGGTTTCCTGGCTTCCTGCATGACTTGCAGCACCTCCTCAGAAAAAAAGATGTCGATGAGGAATCAAAATCCTATCACCCACAGCGTCAGGTGAAGCATGGACAGGTGGGGATGGATGAGAGATCCCTTGTTTTGTGAGAGTAGATCTGCTCTGTGAGGTAAAGTGTGATGACTGCCCCTGACAAAATGTAGAAGAAGAGAGAACCAGTGCTGTCGTGGCCAAAAGGGTGTCACCAACAAGATTTTGGGAACATCCATCCTCTTGAATTTTGAACAGGACTTTTTTAGGCAAGGCTCAAAGGACAAACCCACCTCCATAGACAACCCAAGGATAAAAAAACTAAAGGTAATGCTACTCAATGCCAGAAGTCTAAACCTCAAGATGCACGCACTCGAGGCTCTCCTCAGTATGGAGAAAATCGATGTCTGTGCTGTAACAGAAATCTGGTTCAAGGTTCCTGAGAGCACCCCAGCACTACCAGGTTATAACTCATACCATACTTTTCAGCCCCAAAACTCAGACCAAAGCACAAAAGGAGGGGAAGTATCTATATTCATCAAAGATAGCTACACCTCCAGGTTAGTGACACTACACGAAGCATCAAAGACCATCCATGTGCAACTAACAGAGGGCAAAACTGCCTTTCAGTTTGTAGCCTGCTACAGATCATCCTCCCTGTTACAGGAACCCCACTTGGCATTCCTGAGAACACTGGAGAATATGAAGGTCTCTCCAAACACCATGATATTGGGTGACTTCAACTACCCAAACATTGACTGGGAAAACTACTCAAGCCCAAACACCCTCGCCCAACAGTTCCTTGAATTTGTAAACTCTAACGCTATGGAACAACTGGTCACCACTCCCACAAGAGGGGACAACATATTGGACCTGGTCATCACCAACATGGGGACTCTATGTTCCACACCAGAGGTAAACCCCTCATTGGTAAGATCAGACCATAAACTAATTTCCCTGGACATCCATATCCCGTCCCCAACCCCAGCCAAGGAAACCACTGTAAAAAATTTCTCAAAAGCTAACTTCACACTTCTCAAGACTGAGGTGGAATCCTTCAAAGCCCCCGGGCCAGAGGATAATACTGCCCAATCTGCAGAATCCTTTACAATTGCATTCTATGAGCACCTGCAGGAATGCATGGATCGTGCTATCCCAAATAAAACCAAGATTCACTCCTCCAAAAACAGGAGACCTATCTGGTGGATCCCAGACATAAATAAGCTATACAACAGAAGGAGAAAGCGACTACATGATAGAGCAAAATCCCAAAAAGGGAAAGCATCTCTGATCAGTATTAGCAAGAAACTACGATCCCTCATAAAATCATCAAAGGCCAGCTTCGAAAGAAAAATTGCCCTAGACACTAAAGATAATCACAAGGCCTTCTTTAGTTATGTCAGGAATATGGGTGGAAATTTCCAGATATGCTCTGAATTGATGCATAATGGTACAAAATATACCAAACCTACAGACATAGCCAACATCCTGGCAGACAGGTTCAGTGTTAACTTCTCCCCCCCTTCCCCCAGAAAGGAGCAAATGCCTATCACAACTGAATGTAACCTCCCTGACATCACAGATGCACAGGTGAAAGCTGCCCTCTCCAAAGCAAAGAACGCAGCATCTATGGGACTGGACGGTGTCCCAGGCTGTGTCTTACATGAGCTCCAAGAAGAACTGAACCCTTACATTAAGTCACTGTTCAAACTTAGCCTTACTACAGGATATGTACCCAAAGAATGGCGTACAGCAATAGTAGTCCCACTCCACAAAGGTGGCACCACAACGGACCCTGGGAACTATCACCCCATAAGCCTGACTAGTCTGATCTGTAAAGCTATGGAGCGTATTATCATGGAACTCATAAAGAAATACATTGGGAACCTCCAGACACTGGACCCTATCCAATTTGGCTTTGTTAAGGGCAGATCTTGCCTCTTAAACCTAGTTGATTTCTTTGAAACAGTTACCAAAGCCATAGACGAGGGCAAGGTAGTCCACACAGCCTACCTGGACTTCACAAAAGCCTTCAACACAATACCCCACTCGGGCGTCATAAATAAGCTTATCAGCCTAAATATCAACCCCTATGTCACAAGATGGGTTGCAAACTGGCTCTGGGATAGAAGGAACCCATATGGTCAGAATTGCAGGTGCCATGTCCGAATCTAAACCAGTTACAAGTGGTGTCCCACAAGGCTCAGTTCTGGGACCTCTCTTATTTGGTTTATACTTCTCTGAGGTACAGGCTAACATGAGGAGACTATGGCTGACAAAGTTCACAGATGACTGCAAACTGGGAGCCATAATTGACTCGCCAGCTGACACAAGCATCCTCCAAAAGGGTCTCACGGAGACGGATGCTTGGTGTCAGAGCCACGGCCTCAAGCTAAATGCTAAAAAGTGCATAGTCATCCCCTTTGGGAAAAACAAAATGCCCACAAATTACCACATAGGTGGTAATCCATTAAGTACAGAATAAGTAATTAGGGATTTGGGGACCCACGTAGATAGTAATCTCTCCTTTGATAATCACGTTGCCAAAGTGGTTAGAAAGACCTTCTATATAGCCCACCTTATCATGAAAGGGTTCGCATCTAGATCAAGAGAGGTCATTGTGCCCCTCCACTCATCACTCATCAGGCCCATAATTGAATAAAATGCCCCTTTTGGGATGTACCTTAACCGACACCTGCAGCAACTGGAGAGACCCCAAAAGTACCTCACCAAGAGGTTCATGGGTCACAAACAAATGTCCTATGCAGCTCGACTAAACAAACTCCAGCTCTACTCAGTTGCTTACTGCCTACTCAGAGGTGATCTATGCCTGACGTACAAAGTCATGTCTAACCCAGAATTAATGGACATGCTCCACCTCAAAAAATCCAAATCCCTTAAAGCTACATGGTCCAGGGACTTAAACCTCAGCACAAAAATAAATAGGACATGCTGGAGGGACAGATTCATTTCCCAGAGGCTCCCCTCACTCTGGAATAAAATCCCAATTCATGTTATACATAGCCCCTCACTGACCCTCTTCAAGCGAAATCTGGACGCGTGGATAGGAAATCGCACATTCACCCCTGGGATCTCTTCTGTGTCCCTTCTTGACAGAGGCACAATAAATTAATCTTAAAGGGCTACCTTCTGTGACCTACTATACAGAGGCACAGTGGGCTAATCTAATAGGGAGGCGAAAGTCAAATACACTCTGGCTAGGCTTATAAATACCCTAGGGCAGATAGCCTAGTATCTACCTATGAACCTATGAACCTATGAATGAGAGGAAGGGGAGGAAATGCATAAAGAATACCCCTTCCAAGAAAAAGAGAGAGTATGCACCTTCCACACCAGAGGAACTGGGATTCTGGCACAAAAGAGGAATTGTCTGTTCAGATGAGAGGCAATAATATCCACTTGAGGATAATGTCCAAAAACACATCCCTGTGAAGCATCCATTCATGGGACAGAGTTAAGGACTGCTCAGAGTGTCTGCCACAAATTTCTGACCTGAAGGGGTATAAAGAATCACTTGATACTTGACAGCAAGATCCCATACCAGAAGTGCCAACTGACAAAGAAGATAAGATCTTGTTCCATCCTGTTTGTTAATGTACCATATAGCTGTGGTATTGTCTGTGAACACCTTGACAGGCCCTGGACAGAAAAGAAAATGAAAGACCTGAGGATCAAGCAGAAGAGTTCTCATCATTTTGATGTTGATGTGCTCCTTCTGCTGATGAGGCAACTACACCTCCTGAACTTTTTGGGAGCCAAATGTCACCCCCCATCCTATGTTTGAAGCATCTGTGAACAATTCCTGAGAGGGAAGATGGATATGAAAAGGAATCACATACCTAGACATGTGGGTCTGATAACTAATAGCCCTAAAAGCTATGGTAGCAGAAGTGTAAACCTTCTTACTCAGCCTTTCCATAGCTCTGCTGTCCCTGTCAGAAGGCAATAACTTGGGTGAAGGAAAAAATTGAGATGGCGTAACAGAGGCTATAGACACTACAGAGGGGTCAGCAGCAGGACATTTATATAAAAAAATAACTATCCTGAAGGACTCTATAAAACCTTTCAGGTTTCTTGGGAGCAGGGGGCAGAGAATCAGGCAAAAGAGAGGCATTGGAAAAAGCATCCAGCAAAGCAGCTAAAACAGGAGGAATAGTCACAGGCTTAGGAGAGTCCAAATGCAGCAACTCTTAGTACCTCTTATTGATTTCAGAGACCTGAGCACAATCCCACTTAAAAAATCCATCATCCTAGAGAGTGTCTCCCCCCAAAGGAGATTTCCTTAAAAGGAACATCAAGATTAATAGATTATTTATTCTCTGACCCATAGTCTAAAGAAGGAATTTGAGTAAAATAAGTCAGTGATTCATCATCAGAATCCAACTCATCCTCAGAAGAATCCTGTTCTCTAAGCCTTTTAAGAGGAGTAGAGGACCAAGGAGGAGCAGGACCTGAAACCCCTTGAAAAGGTTTAAGGACATTAAAGCAGTGTATAGCCCCTGAGTAAAGGCCTCCCAGTCACATTGTGAATCCCTAGGAGCAGAAAAAACATGTTTAAGTTTTTGTTTCTTTTTAAAGGGAATATCCCCTCTAAAAGACTGAGAAGGCTCAGACCCAGCATGACAGTCGAGAACCATAGTAAGAACTTCTTCCCCAACTAAAAATGGAGGAACTCCCCTACACTTCTCAGAAAAAATCAGTAGTTCCCCCTGAATGTCAGTGATGGATGCCTGCAAACCTTCTTCTGGTGTGCTACCAGCAGGATCCTCCAACACTGTCGCAGCAGAGAAATCCAACAACACAGCTAGGCGAGCCTCCAGGATTGTAATGACCTCAGGATAAACACTTGGCAGAGGCTGAACAGCGGAGCATTCCAGCTGCACTTTTTTCCCCTTCTTCTTACCTAATGGCTGACCCTCAAGGAGGGAGATTCCTTCCATAGTATCTTTAGTGAGATGCTTAAGACACTGGTTCTCAAGATACAAGGAAAGAGAAGAATGTCTACTGCAAAGGGTTTTTGGGATCAACTCCTGACAAATTGAACAAGATGCATGGTTATGAGAAGCTCATAGACAAAAAAAGACACTTATCGTGGTGGTCTTTATGAGGAATCTGTCTCCCCAAACTGGTTGACATTAACCCTAAGTTGCAAAAAAAAATAACAAGAAAAAAAAAAATCCCCAAGAGGGCACTTATGGACAACTGCAAAGAATGAATGTAGTCACTCAAGAATGAAAATCCATTCAACTGGCAAAAATGGATGCAGGTAAACAGACCAGAGATGAAAGGATATGTTCGGACTGGCAGCAGAGAAGCTGGGTACTTTTTCATTATCAGGGCAACACTTTGAATGAGCGCTTTAAATATTTTATTTTAAGTGCTGTTCTCAGTTACTGGTCAAAGAAACTAAACGAGAAGGATGCCTACTAATCACAATAGCTTGTCGTGTAGTTGTTGTTTTTCTTTTGGCTTTTCCCGGTTAGGGGTCGCCACACTGGAAGTCCGGTCCGCTAATGATTGGCAGTAGATTTTTACGGTAAAAAGTGCCAGCCCGACGCCCAACCTTAAACGAAGGCATGCCCATTCATGCATGTCTTTCGAATGCCACTCGACCGCAGGGAGGACATGCAGACTCCACACAGAAGGCGCTCCAGCCGAGAATCGAACGGGAGAGCCTCTTGCTGTGAGGCGACAACTCTACCGCTGCACCATCGTGGAATTATCAGCTTGTTGTGTAGTAACTCTGTTAAAAGTGACATATTAAAACATGTCGTACAGTAATTAAACAAAACAGTAACCAAGTGAAGTTAACGTACTGATAAGCTGTAGTGAAACAGTTAAGACAAGACTTTCTCTGCAATGTTCTGTCACTGCTTTTTCAGCACTTAAGGACTGAGGATAAGGATTTTTTAATAAGTAAACCGCAAGAAAGTGTAAGGCAATTCATCCCCTCTTTACAAATTACAATTATGTGTTCCTAATTTACAGACTTATTATTTATTTGTGGACTGACTTGGTTTCTGATTCTGGCAAGTGTTCATATCCAATGAATATTGCTGATAGATATGATACCTATTTGTCCTGACAGTCAGAAAATAAAACAAAACACCAGCAATAAGAAATGCTTAGTCTTGTACACTACATGTGTGCATCAGAAGCATAAAAAAACGTAACTTCCTGCTTGCACTTAGTAGTGTCAGGAATGAAGAATAAATGTTGATTGATGTTGTCATTTTCCGTTTCCTCTTAATGGGGTAAAACAGAAATGGATGTGAAAATGGAAGACACAGATTTGTACTTAATCACAACAACAGCGCTTTAAATACAACATTCAAAGTGCTCATTCGAAGTGTTGCCCGATGACAGAAAAGTACCAGAAGCCATAACTATGGTAGACCTGAACATCACCTTTATGCCCTACACTATGCAAAGAGTGTTTGAGTGATGTTCAGCATACCTTTTAAGCAACAGGATTCTTTGGCAGACTGGACAGACAACGAGTTTCCATGGCAGGGAATCACATGTTAAGAATACCGCAACAGTGAATGTAAGGACATCAAGCGTTCCAGTCTTTCACTGTATTGCTCACTTTGGATTATATTTTCTATCAAATACAAACTACTTAGAGTTCCCACATTTCTATTTCATCCTTCTTTGTTCAATTCAAGAGGTGAAATTGTTGAAATAATGTGCCTCCTGTCACTAAAATGAAGAATTTATAACATGGAATAAAAAAGTCAATTCCTTAAATGACAACGTTTTTAATAAGACAAATGTAAACTGTAAAGGAGCAGTGGGCATATTTAGAATAATATGAATGCTCCAAAAACTTGCAATTATATTTGTACACAGTGCAAACAGATAATGCTTAGGAGGAATCCCAGCAGCTTGGACTGGATGTTATGTGCAAGTTCTTTAGAAACGTGAGACATTATGAAACAAATAATTAACCATTAAATATTTAAATTACAGCTGACTCACAGCTTAATCTTTCACACTAAAGGACAACACACATCAGCACATATCTGCTTAATATAGCCTCAGTCATCAAAGTTAAACACTTCACACAGTCATATTGCCCCGGACCCCTTCAATAACACACACCACACCAAACGACATTCGACGACCTTCATTAGATTTCCATAACATAGCTTTGATCACCAACTTTATTAATTACAACTATTCATGATATAATTTGATACTAAATACAGCATAACATCCTTGTAATGTTAAACAGGGCAGCGTACCTACTCACCCTGCCCCAGTAAGCAGCGTCCATACCTCTACTCACTTTACTTATGAAGCAGCGTCCCATCCCACTTCATACACCATTCATTGTAATGTTAATCAGGGTAGCATACCTACTCACCCTGCCCAACAAGCAGGGTCCATACCTCTGCTCACTTACTTTACTTATGAAGCAGCATCCCAACTCACTTCATACACCATCCATTGAATTACCATCCACCAAATAAACAGCATCCTTAACTCAGCTTATCTATTCAGCAAGCTTCCTCCAACTACTCATTTCCTTTCCCCAGATCCTTGAAATGAACATCCAGACATCAGAGGGGGAACAGAAAAGGGCAAGCCTATCCCTCTTCTCTGCCAACCAGCCTGACCAGGCTGTTCCCTCTCCCTTCTACCCAAAATTGTTCAATCCACTTCCCACAACGGGAAAGGTCAAGCCAAACATCATTTGGTGTACAATAATTACCTGAACATTACCAGCCCTTGGCAGTTACCTAATGCTTATCAGAGCCTTACCTGCCACTGGAGCACGGATACTCAACCCCAATCACCAACACTACCCCACCCTTAGCAAGGAAGACCCCAGCTAACAATACAATGTGAAGTTCAATTCTGATAATCCTCAACAATTTCAAGCAAACAAGACATTACCCTGTGAGTACATATTCAGCTGCACCACTGGTAAACCAAACTTCTTTCATCCCCTCCACATTCCTCAGCCTTCGATCTTGCCAGTCGAGTCAATGTTCCTTTAGCCCATCAAGTAAAATCCACTATACACATCCCATCTGCCACCTCAGTGTTGTCCAATGACCCTACCACTTATTCACACCAAAGCATGATCATCTGGGAATGCTCTGTATCTCACCACTGGAACTCGTCACACCAGCTACAAAGAAAAGGACAAAAGTAAATCATCTGATATGTAAGGAGAAGGCTCCATCTTATACCCACCTATTCCAAACTACAGCCACAGTGTTCCAAGACCCTATCTTTCAGATCCCCTTTCCAGGCCACTGCATGATGCCTTATGCCCTTCAGCAATTTCAGTCAGTAACTGTTGCCACCTCGTACTCCCCATGTGCAACCTCTTCGCTTGCCACTGCTTCTGTCATCCGCAAATTCCCTGTGTAACACCACAACCAGTACTCGGCACACCACGATCTACAAAGAAAAGGAGAAAAGTAAATCCTCTAATATATAAAGAGAAGGCTCTACCTTATACCCACCTATTCCAAATTATAGCAGCAGCATTCCAAAAAAAAAAACCCATCTGTAAGAAAGAAAAGAAATGTAAATCTAAAATACATCTGCCAAGACACCTTCAAACCTTTAACTATCTTCCTATACAATTTTGCAACTATGTGTTCCTATAGCATATGCTGCGGCCCCCTGGAACTTCCCCCGGCACTATGATGCCACAACGGAAATTCAACAAAGCTCCGAACAGTGGTCACCTACAGCCGAAGTCTCAAATGACCCTCTTCCAAGCTGTACTATTCATGCCATAGAAAGAGAACATTCAACTTTTTTTTTTTTTTTTTTTGACATTAATACAACTTATTTGTATGGTCCAGCTGCTCCAGCATGAGACACCATGACCAGGCAATAAATATTTTCTGAGGTATAAATCCACATAACACAGACAATTGTACAGAATGTGACAAAGTTGAATTAAAACTTCTTAAAATACCTAAATGAGTCTGCTTATTCACTACTTGCATGTTGAGGAACAGTGTATTTTTGATACATCTGCTCCACGTGGTAGTATCAATAAAGGCAAAGCACCAATAGAGGCAAGGAAAGGTGGCAAGGAGTGAGCCATGGCAAGTAACCCCCCCCCCATTTGCTACCGTAATGTATTCCCCCCTCCCCCCAGCAAAGCAGAGCAACATACCCCTCAACAAGTAATCACCCATGCACCTCCCATTGCCATCACTATGCAGGCATCTGACAAGTTGTGAACACCACCCCTCTTCAATCCAAAGATCTGAACCTCTCCATCAGTCAATAATCTCCTTCAACACAGAGGTCCTGCACCACCATCCCAAGCTGTCACACCACCCACCCCAATGCTCCAAACCATAAGATTTAAATGATATCCTTAGAGCCCCAGAAAGAATAAAGAATTACTGCCCACAAGTGTAAATTGAACAGATATAAAATGAGCTGTTAAACCAAACATTAGGACTGAACCATTCCCTTTTCAACTATAAACTCACCATTTTTTTTCCCAATGCAAATAAGCAACTGAATGGCCACCGCAAAAAGCAGTGACCGACTGACAATGGCCATATACCGGGCTTGCAAGGCCTCAAATGTGGAGAACAAGTGCCAATGCCGCTATGCCCACCTAAACCCAAAACAAACTGTACTCACCACTAGACAACAAATCCCTATGACACAAGCAAGCCATTATACTAATCCAATTAAAATGTTATATTAAGGTATTAAGGCTTAAAACTTAAGCTTCAAATTAAAATAAGCATTTTTTCCACCTACGTACATAAAACAGGCTTCGAATCCACTCTTTCATGTAATGAAAAACATTTAAAAGAATTTCCTCTACAAAACATTAACTAACAGAATTTGTTCCTCTCTTGCAGTTCAGCCTAAAATGATATTCAAAAATTTCTGCACATGGAGCCCTGGCCAACGGCCAGCATTAGTGCCTAATCATTACAGGGGCAGTACTCAGCATAGCAGCAAGTATTTGTCTATACTTAAAGGTTTAGGGTCAAGAAACCTTTCTCTGTGTTCAGCAATAAATAAAAGTAATAAAGTAAATAAAGAAACAAACATTCATATACATGTGTCACAAAACAAGGGGCAGCATACTATAAGGACTTGCTTCAATGACCCCCCCCCACCCCCCACCCCACCCCCCTGACAAGGCAAGCAGTACAGGCCTGGGAGCCCTGTGATCCAACCTCCAAATTTAAGATTTTTTTTTTGTAAAGCACTTGACATTAGCAAAGACAAATAGGAATACTTATTGCCTAGAGCTTCCCTTACTCAGTCAACCATAACAACGTGTCCCTGTTCATCAAATGCAGCCTTCCTAGCTGTCCTGCTTCATAGACTGCAATTTTTCCTGACCTCCTCTTTCCTGCATTACTGGTAGCTTTCCAGCACTGTGCATTCATGGTATCATTAACAGCAAACTTGCACTCTACTTTCGTTTACTTAACCGTCTTATTAAACACAAAGGATCCTTTTCTTTCAGTTTGGTCAGGGCCATTCGGACCATGCCAACTAAGGACAAATTTTTAAATATTGTTCTTACAAACTTAGATAGCTGACAGAATAACAGGTTTTGCATTAGCCTGAATTGTCTGAAGTCTAAAACTCAAATGACTGTCATTTTTAATGAATTGCCACTGATTTGCCAGAAAACCACCATTTTATGAAAATGGACCAACACATAAGGCAAAATCAGTACAGTTGAGAGGTGATCACTCTCCCCTCCCCCCAACAGCTAACCTACCCACCACACCTGTGCAAAAGCAGCTGGTTTTCACCACACTGCATTCCAGCACACCAGCCCAGCCATGTTACACAAGCACAAACGTCTGTGGAAGACAGGATACATGTCCCCCAATAATTCCAGCCACCGAAAGCCATGCAAAACTACTCTAGCTAAGGAATACCTGCAACTATTACACCAGATACTGTAACCCATAATAATGTACCTATTTCACAATAAGTCCCAATCAGAATATCCCACATTAAAGGAAAAACTGCAAGTAATATCAGCCATATCAAAAGCACAGTAACCACAAAGACAATTTCATAAACTAGTCGATACTGTATAAAACCCTTACCTGGAGAAGCACAGAAATTATCGACTCATGTTTAACTACTACTATGATGCCTAGTTCTAGACATATTAAAAACTCTACACACTCCCCTTTGGTTGACTGTTAGCATTGTGCATGCGCAGTAGCCATTGTTAGTCCACTTTACCTGAAGCCCACAAAAACCCCCTGACTGTGTCAGCTAACTAGGATATCTCAATTCTTATCTGGGCTGAGAAAAAGCCAAACCAAGGGTTGTTCTTCTCTCTGGGTCCATGGAGCATCTGACTTAACCACTGAAAGGACCAACAGCAGGACACACACCCCCACAATAAACCTCCCCGCTGGCTCCCACCTCCAAACAAGAACCTTCACCCACAAGGAGCGACAAAACTCCAGAATCCCAATAAGAAATAACCACAGACCACCCGCAACAACTTCTGCCTGTCCCCTACGCTGTGTTTTATTAAATTATCCCTTTCGCTTCATTTTATAAAGAAGCCATAAGCCAATGATCAATAAAGCACAGGTACTTTTAAACATCCAAAACTAACGTCAAACATGCACTTAACCCAAGAAACAGCACTCCGCTTGCTATGTTCCTACTGATATTTTCCTAACTTGGCACCATCCAGCCCACACACGCGCAGACTACCCTGCTACCTCCAGCAACCCTCACATTGTACTTAAAGCCCGCGATAAGAAATTCATGGCTCTTTCAACTTCCATGACCGCTAATTAGGTACAACACCCACACCACCAACGGATACCCATGCCAACCTCTAAACAACTGATAAGAGAGAGATACAGCGGGAGATGGACTCATGAATTACACCCTGCATATCCCCTTTCCACCAAAACTTGCAATTGAAGGGTTCACTTGAAGGCAAAAGGTAACTGCTGCAGCCCTCGACACACTAAAAGGCAACGTGCCCCATTCTCAAACTTCAAGAGCCAAAACACCCTGCAAACTGTATGAGCAGAAATAACCAAACCTTGTGCCCAGAGATTTAAACAGTACCAACCTTGTTGTTGTTGTTTGTCTTTTGGCTTTTCCCAGTAAGGGGTCGCCACAGCGGAACTCCATTCCACTAATGATTGGCAGTAGATTTTCACGAAACGCCGAGGTGCCAGCTCGATGCCCAACCTTCAACGAAGGCACGGCCATTTGTGCACGCATGTCTTTCGAATGCTACCCAACTGCGGGGAGGACATGCAGACTCCACACAGAAGGCACTCCCAAGCCACGCCGAGGATTGAACGGGAGAACCTCTTGCTATGAGGTAACAATGCTACCGTCGTACCACCGTGGCTACCCCTAAACAGTACCAGATTGGTATAAAGTATCCATTGGCTTAGTATCAAGGTGGTGGATTTAGCATATTTAGATTGGTAAACAGTACCAACCTAAATATGCTAAATCCACCACCTAAATACTAAGCCAATGGATACTTTATACCAATCTCTTCCCTTTATTTACTGACCTCCTCATGCACCTATTATCATCCCAATGCCTACCTGACCATTACATTATCATCCTGGTCATCATGGACGTAACCCTGCCATTAGCAAGTTCACGCCAAAATGTGACTGCTTAACCCAACTACACTAGACTAAACCTCTTAAGCCCCTCCCCATCATTATCTCACTTCCTTCCAACCATCCCTGCCTCCAATTAACTCTTTCACCTCCCCAACCCACTTAATTCCCCTTAATATTAACCTAATACCCCCCCCCATGAAGATGTCCCGGGACAACTTAGTTTGTTCCAAACTTCATTCATTCTGTACTGTATAAACAATGTATTATGTGGATTAAAGGACCATTTTGGTTCTGCTATGAAATGTGGAGTGGCAAAACAATAAACATCGGAATCATAGAATCCTAGAATCTATAAGACAACTGGGTCATGTGGCCATTTATGCCTTGCTAGTATCCACCCCTAGACCTTAATTCCTTTTTCAAAGAGCGTTAGGGCAGTCATACCAGGGTAGATTTAAAAATACTAAGTTCTTCTTAAAGGAAGATAATTTGTCAAATTGCCTGATATTTATACAAACACACACACACATGCACATAGGCACGCACACACACGCACACACGCACATACGCACACACACACATGCACACATGCGCACACACACGCACATGCACACACCTGCACGCACACACGCATGTGCACACACACGCACACGTGTACACATGCGTGTGCACACAAATGCACACATGCACACACTTGCACATGCGCACACACGCACGCACACATGCATGCACATGCACACACGCGCACATGCACACGCGTGCACACTTACACACATGCACTCATGCATGTACACACACACACACACACACGCCTATGCACACGCACACACACACACACACACACGCACACACACCCACACACACACTTAGTATATGTTGATTTATTGAAGTGCACAAACTTTGACACCCAGGTGATCAATGCCAGCATTTAAAAAATCAATATCTTGAAAAAATTAAAGCTGGAAAAAAGGTCAAAAAAGGAAAGAAACAGTTTACTTTTGCAGTCTAATCAACAAAACCCCAACAAGCATTCAGACCTAAGTTGCCTAACTAGTGAAAGTGTTAGGGAAAGTTTATTTTTTTCCCCTAAGGTAAGCTGCAGGGTTCAGTTTATGGACATGCACAGGGTTAGCCGACATTAGTAATGTGGGTAGGGGACATTAGGGTTGTGAAGACATACAGAAGAAGTACAGCCTCTCTGCAAAACACATTACAGCCAAAATTAGCATAAGTTAAATATATTATCTGGTCTACCAGGCTATGGTAAGAGCAACCAGATTACAATGGGTATAAGTACAAGGTGATGCTTTTGTATAGCATAACTCCTAATGTAAAATCAATGATTCAAAATATCAGTCAGGAACATTTGCATTCCCACATATTGAAGGAATAATTTTAAAAAAGAGTTTGGTTCAGTGCAGCTGATGTATGAACATGCATATTTCAGAATGATATAAGGGTGTGTTGCTCACACTGTTTATAACATGAAGAGTGACAGTATAAAACCTGACCTCTTAAGTACTGCAGTGCTGATTTTTAGGAATTTGTTCTGTATGTTAGGTTACAAATAATTCCCTTTCTAAAAGCAGATTTAAAACATGCAGCTAAGCTTCAGAAGAATATGACAAACTGTATTTATTTTTTGTTGTAGTGATACAAAACAAAGAATTTCCTTTCAAGTGAGCATAAAAAAATATTTGGTGGTGTCTGTGTAATTGTTTTACTTTGCATTTATAAGCTGGACTTGACAATTGTATTTAAGTTTCTACAGGCAGGATTTCCAGACCTCATTCATGAAGAAATTAACCAGCTGTTTTCTTGTGTTAGAATAATATGAAACCAGGGGTACATGAACACCCAGCAAAGTACAACACTGTAAATGTACTGTGGAATTAGTATATGAAGACAGGTACTACACGTGTTGTAACTGAAGCACACCAGACTTCACCTGTAACTGGAGCACATCAGTGATACTTATAACAGCAAGAGCCAGTATTGTGATATACCAAAAAATCAGTAGCAGCATTAATTAGCACTTTGAAGTCTCAGGCTAATGTTAATAGGTATGATCTATATCAAAGTGACAAACTATTTTCGCTTGAATTTTAATAGATGTATGATGCGTTTTGTTTTCATATGTTATGATTATTTGTGTTGTGATAAAGAATTTTTGGTTTGTGTCATGATACTGCTACAATAATTCTTATTTTTGCTTCAGAATTTGTTGGGTGAGCTGCATGTCTGCCATTGTGTTGAGTAACACTAGTACTATATTATCACCGGCATATGATATTTTGCTGGTTTTTTTTAGTCACTGTACATGAACACAACATGTACTTTAAATGGGAGATGACCTATTCCAAACCCTCACAGTTGCCAAACTGATACCATTACCTGCATGGGGAACTCAGGGGCCTGTCTTATGATTTGCTGCCTTACTAGCAGGAGATCATTTATTTATTTTATTTTATTTATCCATTGTTGACTGGAATAACCCTACTAGGCCAGTATCGTCTTTTCAGGGAAGTCCTGAGGTGGTATATATACTACTAGGAGAAATTTGGCCAGGGCATTAGGGAACTTCCCCTACTATTTTTTATTTGTGCTGTGGGATCTTTTACATCCACCTGAGCAAAGACTAACTCAGGTGGATGGAGCCTTGGTTTAAGGTCTCATCTGAAGGATGACACTCAGTTGTATAGCACCCACCTTATGCTGCAACATAGTTTCTGAATCCATCTACTTGGTGTGGGAATAGAACCCACATCTTTCTGCACAAAAAGAGTTATGCTACCTGTTATACAACTGAGACTGAATAAAACTACTCTTACCCTTTGCAGAAATCATTCAGATATTAAGATTTCTGACTAGTTGGAAGAGGATGATAGTACCAAAGGCCTTATGGAGTCTAGGAATTAAAAACCCATTGCATCTTCAGAACCCACCTTTATCAAGATTTAATTTCCTGTCCACCCCTTCTTAGTTTAAAAAAATGTACCATTATCTCACTGTTGAAAATGTGACTCTTATGGAAAGTAAACAACTTCTGCAGAATAACTTTTTCTCATAAATTTGCAAAGGGTCTCAGTAGTGTGATAACTTATATTATACTTGTCCTTAATGTTTTTATTGTCACCTTTATGAGTGACTGTCATTATGGTTTATTGTCATTGCTGATATGTGACATTCTGTAAAGGACCATAATATAATCCAGATTATGGGTTTTTCCATTCCTCTTGTAACAATACAGATAATCTCAGAAGATAGCATGAGAGATAAAGAGGAATGCTGATTTACGATTCCATATAAATCTGTGCATAGCTTTTTATGCAAATTGACTACTACAGGTCAGGATATCCAGAGGAGTTAAATTCTTTAGCAAAGATAATATTCAACAGACTTTTATAGTGTATTTGTTAGGATCTTACCATTTGTGAGAAAATAATATTCAGAACAACACAACTAGATTTGATCTAACCTTCAACCGAGTAGATAAAATGCAAAATGTAAAAAAAAAGTTTTCATTCAGTCATTCATGGCCTGTTATCTGCTCAATCCATTTTTGGGCTCCAGGGGGAATTACAGGCTATCCCTGCAACTGGCATCTTAAGGCAGAGAAACTAATTCTGAATAGCACACCAATCTGTCTCAGGCTTCACAATGTGAACACCCCTTCCCATGCACACACACATATACAAACATATTCACACATGGCATGTACATTGATAAGCAGTGGAGGGAATGCCTTTGGAATGTTGTAGGAAACTTACATACAAATCCCATGCAGGTACAAGTAGAAGGGGCATCCAGACTCTACAGAGAATCTATCCCATCTAAGTAACTAACTGAAGAACCAAGCTCTGATGTTAACCACTGACTATACCGCCATGCTGCCCTGGGAAAGCCAGACAGTAATAAAGTCATATAATGATCTAAATAACATTAAATCTGAAGTTAAAGGGATCCCAGCATAAATATGTAGGGCAGGAGATAATGGGTGATTTGTTGAGGGTTACAGGGGAGCTGGAGATTCAAATGGAGTTTTTCATGAGGTATAGCTTGTATTTTTTACTGAATTAAACTGATACTGCAAGACAGCTCTAATACAATACTTCTACTTATTGTTTTTGAGATTTCGATAATAGATCCCCTGTTGTAACTTCAGGACATGCTGTGGGGCTTTTAACTTCTCATATAAGCATACACTCTGCAGTAACTTCAGTTACTCACCAAGGTTTCAGGACTTTTATGTAAAATATCTTGATTTAATTTTCCTGGGTATCTTACCCTATAATTGACTTTTATTACTTTTTTCTACATTTTCAAAAAGGTTCCTCACACTTTACTGAAACTTATTTTCAGTAGGGGTGCTAACAAAAGAACTTTATCTACTGGTTTGAATTCACTGAGACAAACATTTCTTATATCTGTCTCCTCTCCACATACTCTTGCAATAGGCATTATAGTATTTAACCTGTCCTGCATGTCTGTACAATTCCATATCATACATCAGTATGGATGTTTTGTCGTCCCGTGTTTCTTTTGTGATATGTAGCAAGCCTCAGCGATGTCTGCCATCGAGATGTTCAAACTGTGTGAATCTAGTTGTGTCTTTGGATATTTCTCATACAGAAAATAGTGGGTATGTAATTAGCTGGTCTCAGTTTCTGCCACCCACTTCTATAACCTTTGCAACATAGCTTTTAAAGTTTTATTAATGCTCTCCACTTTCCCGTCTGTTCAAGGGTAGTGTACAAATATCTTATCTCTTTTGCTTTAAATTTATTTCAATGTTCCTGCATCACTCTGGATATGAATATAGCACTTCTGTTAGTAATAATTTTGTGAGAAATTCTTACCCTAGAACAAAGCAGCAGTAGTTATTTTGCTATGGTCTTTGCATTAGCTCTTTAGGGGGGTACAGTGTCAGGAAATGTCACTGCATCAGCAGTTAAATACTAAGATATGTTGTGCCTTAGTTTCACAAGTGGGTGCAAAATAATCAGTGGTATATATTGAAATAGGATATCCACAACAGATATGTGTGTCAATTGGTTGTTAATTCCTGATCTGAGGGCTGTGCTTTGTTATGCTGAGCAGGCTATACAAACCTTCTTCTTGTCCATCATAGTACCAAGATAATAATGTTGCCCTAAAATTATGTCTTTTGTTTTATGCATTCTTAAAAAGACAGTCCAAAATGTGTCAACCTAATTACAAGGGTTCTAAAAGGTCTTGGGACTAACCAGCTTTATATCTGTTCTCAGTCTTTGGTTACCATTTAAAGTAGGTAATTTCTTTGTTCAAAGTAATAGTGCATAGTTGGGTGTTCTGTTCTTTTAGCACCCTATGTAGTCTCTCTATGTAATCTTTAGTTTTAACGTTTGCATGTCTTATCTGTAAGTTAGCAGAGACAGTATTACTTTCATCAGTATTCTTATATGATGGTGAGACCATGGCCTCTTCCACTACAAAGCAATAGGTTCATAGGATCATAGGTAGGTACTGGGCTATTGACCCTAGGGCTTATATAACCCTAGCCAAAAGGTACCCTGACTTTTGCCACCCAAGAAAATGATTTTCCTGTGCTCTTGTCAAGCAGAGCCACAGAAGTGATCCCTGGGGTGAATTTCCTATCGCCCATCCAATCATCAAGATTATTCTTGAAGAGTGCTAATGAGGAGCTTTGTTTGATATAGATAGGTAGTTTGTTCCAGAGTATGGAAAGTCTCTGGGACAGGAATGTATCCCTCCAGCATGTTCTGTTTATTGTGGTGACAAGGTTTAGGTCCCTAGAGCATGTAGCTAGGAGGTTTTGGGATTTCTTTAAGTGGAGCATGTCCAACAGCTCTGCATTTGACATAGCTTTGTATGTTAGGCAGAGATCACCTCTGATGGAGTAAAGCTGGAGATTTTTGAGGCGGTCTGTGTAAGGCATCTGTTTGAGGCCAGTAATCCTCTTTGTGAGGTATTTCTATGGCCTTTCCAGATGTTGTAGCTGTCTTATGAGGTACATACCAAAAGGGGCATTGTACTCTATAATGGGTCTAATGAGTCACGAGTAGAGGGGAACAATGACCTTTTTTTTCCTGGATGAGAAACCTTTTGTGATGAGGTGTGCCATGTAGTAGGATTTCCTGACTACTGTGGTGATGTGATTATCAAAGGAGAGACTACTGTCCACCTGTGTCCCAAGGTCTCTTATCACACTTTCAGTGTTAAGTAGACTACTGCCTATGTGGTAGTTCATGGGTACAGAGTTTTCACCAAAAGAGATGACAATGCACTTTTTGGCATTGAGCTTAAGGCAATGGCTTTGACACCAGGCCTCTGTCTCATCGAGGCCCTTTTGTTGGATGTCCACATCGTTAGGAGTTTTGATTATGCCTCCTAGCTTGCAGTCATCTGCAAGCTTTGTTAGCAAAAGATGTTCTTTGTTAGCCTGTACTCAGAGAACTAGATACCAAACAGGAGAGGACCCAGGACTGAACCCTGTGGTACTCCACTTGTCACTGGTCTGAAGTTGGATTTAGAGTCTGCAACTTTCACAGTGTGGGTTCTGTCAATGAACCAGCTGGCAACCCATCTTGTGACATAGGGATTTATACTTAGTTTAGTAAGTTTATCTATAATTCCAGAGTGGGGGATGGTGTCAAAAGCCTTGACGAGATCTAGATAGGCTGTGTGAACCACCTTACTCTCATCTACGGCTTCAGTGACCACTTCAAAGAAGTCTATCAGGTTTAGGAGACATGATCTGCCTTTTACAAACCTGAACTGGGTAGGGTCCAGAGTTTGAAGATTACCGATGTCATTTTTTTATAAGTTCCATGATGATACATTCCATAGCCTTGCAGACCAGGCTCGTCAGGCTAATGGGGCAGTAGTTCCCAGGGTCGTTGGTGGCTCCTCCTTTGTGGAGTGGGATAACCATTGTTGTGTGCCATTCAGTGGGTACAAAAAAATGAGGTGAGGCTATGATTGAACATGGCACTTAAATGGGGTGCCAGTTCATTCTGTAGTTCATGTAGAACGCAATCTGGGATGTTGTCAGGTCCCATGGATGCTGTGTTCTTGGCTTTGGAGAGTGTATTTTTTACCTGTGCAGCTGTGATTACAGGAACTTTGCATTCTTCTGGTATACAGATGGAACCTTTAAGGGGTGAGAGAGGGGTAAAGTTAGCACTGAACCTATCTGCCAGGATGTTGGCAATATCAGTTGATTCTGTATATTTAGTGCCATTGTGCTGTAACTCAGAGCAGATCTGAGTGTTGACATTGAGATTCTTGACATAGCTATAGAATGCTTTGTGGTTGTCTTTAGAATCAGTGGAGATTTTGTTTTTGTAACTAGCTTTGGAGGATTTTATGAGGGATCTCAGCTTCTTACTGAGGCTGACCAGGGAGTTCCTCCAATCATGGGATTTTACTCTTTTTTGCAACAGTTTTTTTTCCTTCTATTGTAGATTTTGTTTATGGCAGGAGACCACCAGATTTGATTCCTTTTTTTTGGAGGATAGCATCTTGGTTCTGTTAGGGATTGCATGATCCATGCACTCATGTAAGTGCTTATAAAGTGCATTTGTATAGGATTCAGCAGTCGTACCGCTATTGTCCATCAACATGGGCATTGTGAAGTTTGCCACTTCTGTCTTAAGAAGCGTGAAGTTGGCTTTGGATAAATTTTTTACTGTGGTTTCCCTAATGGGGGGGGTGGGGGGGTGGGGGTGAGATGTGGATGTCTACGGTGATTAGCTTGTGGTAGGATCTGACCAACAAGGAACTGACCTCTGGTGTGGAACACCGGTTGCCCATGTCGGTAATGACCAGGTCTAGGATATTGCTGCCCCTGGTGGGGGTGTGGATAAGTTGATCCAAGGAGTTGGAATTTATGAATTCTAGAAAACGTTGAGCACAAGAGTTGATACATGAGTAGTTTTCCCAGTTAATGGTGGGGTGGTTGAAATTGCCCATTATTAGTGTGTTAGGTTGTACACCAATATTTTCCAGTGTATCAAGAAATGAGAAGTGAGAATCCTGGGGTATGGTGAAGGATCTGTAGCAAGCTACAATTTGGATTGCGGTCTTGCCCAGAGTTAGTTGCACTTGGATAATCTTGGGTGCATTATGCTGAGCAACTAACCTGGAGGTGTGGATATCCTAATGAATATGGACACGCCTCCACCTTTAGTGTTTCGGTCCAGGTTAGATGGCTGAAAGGTGTGGTATGAATTATAGCTTGGTAATGCATGGGTGCTCTCTCGAGCCCAAGGTCTCTGTCACTGCACAGATGTCAATGTTCTCCATTTTAAGGAGTGCCTTGAGTGAGTGCATTTTGAGGTTTAGACTTCAAGCATCGAGTACCATTACCCTCAGATTTTGCTTGCTTGTACCTCTTACAGTGGTAAATTTGTCATTTGAACCTTGACTACAAAAGGCACTATAGGGGTGGCAAGAGCTTTAGCCAGTATCCAGAATCCCAAGGGCGATAGGTGCAGGCCATCTCTAGCAAAGCATCATGGTTTGTCGATCATGTCATCCCAGGCAGACAGATACTGGATCCCCTTAGAATGACACCAGAAGCTTAGCCAATTGTTGAAGTCAGTCATTTTGTCCTTGTACTATGGTATCCTTCTGGGTGATGGCAGGATGCTACTCAGGGCTAGGGTCATACCTGCCTGGGCTACAAGATCGGACAGCTCCTCCATGTCTCTTTTCATGTAGTACAGGGAGGTATTTCTCAGGTCATTCACACCAACATGGACAATGATGGAGTCATATTTGCACTTGTTGTGGAGTGACCTGAGTGCGTGCATTATGTGGCAGATCCTGGCACCCAACAGGCAGCTGACAGTAACTTTCTCCTTGTTTAGCCTGGGGAGTGGAACATCAGTGTGCCTGACTGTAGAGTCACCTATGACTAGATTGTTAGGTACGCTGTTATGCCTTATGGACTGTGGTTGAGTAGCACACTGAGTTTGTGGGCTATGTGTCATTTGGGTTGTGTTAGGGGGTGGAGGTTGCTTGCGTTTCTGCTTTGGAGGTCCTTGTTGCTTGGGTAGATTTTTATTGAGAGACTCTGCGAATGTAGGTGTGTGTCTTGTGTTTCTATGTGTGTGTTTTGGTGTTGTAGGTTTTGAGGGACTATGTGATGAGTGTGGTGTGGTGTGGTGCAAGTGTTTAACTTCTCCTCTTGACTTGTCTAGTACAGTCTTGGGTGAAGAAAGCTTTGCTTCCAGTTTGGCTATATAAGTGCATCTCTCACAGGTTGTAGTGTTGGGTGGTAGGAGGAGAGGGTTGTCTGTGTACATGAGGCAATTGCTGCATTGTCCCAAGATGCCCAGATTCATGAGGTAGACAGGAAAAAACACAGGGAGCTGACCCTTAGACATGCCTGGATAGGTGCTTATTTATTAAGTACTAAAAACTGTTTTCCTCTAGACAAGTGAGGAAAGTTGAGTGTTGTAGTAATTTGTAGCTTATTTAGTGCTCACAATGAGTTCTGAACAAGTGCTGAGCTCAAAGAAACAGATTTGAGTGCTGAAACTAAAAAACTGGCTAGTTCTAAGCAACAAAATGAAGCTAGAAGGCTTCCCTCCAACACAGAAAGGCTTGGGGGCTCAGAAGCTTACAAACAGTCCTAGATACAGCAAATCTGTATCTGGACTAGACGACTTACAGGAAAGGCAGGAAACAAGCTTAATTTTTTTTTTCCTTTTACATGGTTCACTAGCTACAAAAGGCAACTTATAAAAATAATTTTCTTCCACAAAAGGTACTGGTTGTTTCCCTT
>NC_056728.1:1605643800-1605660633 GCF_019279795.1 Protopterus annectens
GGTTTTAGGTCTGTCCCTCATAAAATTGGTGGACTTCCAAAAAATCACTGAGGAGAGAAGCCATTAAATAATGACAATGCATTTCAATTGTGTGTGTGTTACAATTGCCTCATGTACACAGACAACCCACTCCTTCTCCCACAAAACACAAATACATGTGAGAGATGCAACTATATAGCCAAACTGGAGGCTGAGCTCTCTCAACTCAGGACTGGCAAGACCAGACAGGAGGAGAAGGAAACCACGCACACCACAAACCCAGTTTCACATAGAACTATCACAACTGCAAAACAAACACATAAACACACAAAGACATACTCGGAGGCACCGATCAAAAATCTACCAAAACTACAGAGGCCTCCAAAGCAGACACCCAAGCAACTGCCACCTCAAGACATAAGACATGCAACACATAGTTCTCAAAGTCAGTGTGCTAAACAGTCACAGCCCTTAAGGCCAAACACAATGTCAGACACAATTGTTATAGGTGACTCCATAGTCAGACACACTGACGTCCCACTCACCAGACTGAACAAGGAAAAGATCACAGTAAGCTGCCTGTCAGGCGCTAGAATCCGCCACATAACACAAGTACTCAGGTGACTCCACAGCGAGTACAAGTATGACTCAGTCATTGTCCATGCCGGTGTGAACGACCTGAGACGTACCTCCCTGGACTACATGAAAAGAGACATAAGAGGAGCTCTCAGATTATGTAGCCCAGGCCGGTATGACCCTGACCCTGAGCAGTATCCTACCCTCACCAAGAATGATGCCACAATACAGAGACAAAATGATCAGCTTTAATAATTGGCTTAATTACTGGTGTCATTCTAAGGGGATCCAATGTCTGTCTGCCTGGGATGACATGCTTGACAAGTCACGCTGCTTCGCAAGGGACGGCTTGCACCTGTCACCCCTGGGCTTCCGGATATTGGCAAAGGCTCTTGCTACCCCCATAGTGCCTTTTTTAGGCAAGGCTCAAATGATAAACCTACCACCCTAGAAAACAAAAATGGAGAAAAACTAAGGGTAATACTGCTCAATGCCAGAAGTCTAAACCTCAAGATGCACGCCCTCGAAGCCCTCCTCAGTATGTAGAACATCGATGTCTGTGCTGTGACTGAAACCTGGTTCAAGGCTCCTGAGAGCACCCCAGCACTATCAGGTTATACCTCATATCATGCGTTCCGGCCCCAAAATCCGGACCGAACCACAAAAGGAGGGGGAGTATCCATAGTCATAAAGGATACCCACACCTCCAGGTTAGTGGCAACGCACGAAGCATCGGAGACCATCCAGGTGCAATTAACCATAGGTAAAACTGCCCTACAGTTTGTAACATGCTACAGACCACCTTCTCAAACTCAGGAAACCCACACAGCCTTCCTGAAGACACTGGAGAGTATGAATGTCTCTCCAAACACCATCATATTGGGTGACTTCAACTACCCAAACATAGACTGGGAACACTACTCAAGCCCCAACACCCTAGCCCAAAGGTTCCTGGAGTTCATAAACTCAAATGCTATGGAACAACTAGTCACCATTCCCACAAGAGGAGAAAATATACTAGACCTGATCATCACAAACATGGGGACAAAATGCTCCACACCGGAAGTATATCCCTCATTGGTGAGATCAGACCATAAATTAATCTCACTGGAGATCCACATCCCGCCCCCACCCCAGCAAAAGACCACAGTGAAGAACTTCTCAAAAGCAAACTTCACACTTCTTAAGACTGGAGTGGTATCCTTCATGGCCCCCGAGCCAGTGGAAACCACAACCCACACTGCTGAAACCCTTACAAATGCCTTCTACGAGCACCTCCAGGAATGTATGGATCAAGCAATCCCTAATAAAATCAAGACCCTTTCCACCAAAGGCAGGCGCCCAGTCTGGTGGACCCCAGCCATAAACAAACTCTACAACAAGAGGAGAAAGCTACTACATGACAGAGCAAAATCCCTAAAAGGGAAGCCATCTCTGATCAATACTAGCAAAAAACTACGATCACTCATAAAATCATCCAAGGCCAACTTTGAGAGAAAAATCGCTAATGACACAAAAGACAATCATAAGGCCTTCTTTAGCTATGTTAGAAACCTGGGTGGAAACTCCCAGATATGCTTAGAATTAGTCCAAAATGATAAAAAAAATCACTGAACCCACAGACATTGCCAACATACTGGCAGACAGGTTCAGTGCAAATTTCTCCCCTCCCTCCCCACCAAAAGGAGAAATATCTATCCCACCAGAGTCTAGCCTCCAAAACATCTCAGATGCCCAGGTGAGAGCTGCTCTCTCTAAACCAAAAAACACAGCATCAATGGGACCGGATGGTGTCCCCGGCTGTGCGCTACACAAACTCAATGAGGAACTAAACCCACACATAAGGCTGCGGTTTAATCTTAGCCTTACTACAGGATACGTACCCAAAGAATGGCGTACGGCAACTGTGGTTCCACTCCACAAAGGCGGTGCTTCTACGGACCCTGGAAATTACCGCCCCATAAGCTTGACGAGCCTTGTCTGCAAAGCTATGGAGAGGATCATAATGGAACTCATAAATAAAGACATTGGGGACCTACAGACACTGGATCCTACCCAATTTGGCTTTGTCAAGGGCAGATCCTGCCTCTTGAACTTGGTCAACTTTTTTGAAACAGTCACTAAGGCCATTGATGAGGGTAAGGCAGTTCACACAGTCTACCTTTACCTAGCAAAAGCGTTCGACACAATACCCCACTCGGGCATCATAGAAAAGCTCACCAGCTTAGATGTAAACCCATATGTCACAAGATGGGTTGCAAACTGGCTCAAGGACAGAACACACAGGGTTAGAGTTGCTAGTGCCATGTCAGACTCTAAGCTGGTCATGAGCGGTGTCCCACAGGGCTCAGTCCTGGGCCCCCTCTTGTTCGGCATTTATTTTTCTGAAGTGCAGGCAAACATAGAGGGATTGTGGCTGACAAAATTTGCAGATGACTGCAAACTGGGTACCATAATTGACACTCCATCAGACACAGACATCCTCCAGAGAGGTCTCATAGAAATGGATAACTGGTGCCAGAGCCATGGCCTTAAGCTAAATGCCAAAAAATGTATAGTCATACCCTTTGGGAAAAACAAGGTAACCCCTAATTACCACATAGGTGGTAATCCATTAAACATGGAAGAAGTTATCAGGGACCTGGGGACCCAAGTTGACAGTAACCTCTCTTTTGACACTCACATTGCCAAAGTGGTTAGGAAGACCTTCTACATTGCCCACCTGATCATGAAGGTATTCACATCCAGATCAGGAGAGGTCATTGTACCCCTGTACTCTTCACTTATCAGACCAATGATTGAGTACAACGCCCCATTCGGAATGTACCTTACCCGACACCTGCAGCAGTTGGAAAGACCCCAAAAGTTCCTCACCAAAAGGATAAAGGGGCTCAAACATATGTCATACGATGCCTGACTGAAGAAAATCCAGCTCTATTCAGTCGCATACCGTCGCATAATAAAAACATGGAAGTACGACCCTTTTTACCATGTACATTAACAAGGGGTCTGTTTAACATAAGCGTCAACAGTATCAAGTATTTTCAAATACTTGCACATGGATATTTCAATTGTTTGTTGTTATCCTAGCTTGATTTGGATGTTTAAATAGACGTGGTTTCATTTTAATAACACGCATAGCGCGTGTGTTTTAAGCTAGAACAATGTGCAGTATTATAACATTTTAACAGTAATTCATGCAATGGTTCCCTTTAACTTTAAGGTTTCTACGGTTTTTAATTGCAGCAGAATGCTTGCTTTCATGATTGGGTTATGCAAATTGTATTTAAGTATTTAAACATCAGTGTATTGTCATCCAACTGTTTGTCTGAAGAAGGTGAGTTATTTAACTTGCCGAAAGCACTAACTTTCATTGGAATATTAAATTGGTGGTTTTATCAGCCTTCTCTCATCGCGTTTTGTTTCGCTTTTCAAATTTTACATTGGTTTGTGAGTTTTTTGTCTTGTTAAAGTGTGCTAGTATGGTGAACGAAACCGGAGAGGCTGCTTCTCCAACTTTGTTTTCGCAGCGGGATGACAACAACGGTAGCAACAGTAATTCTCCAGGGAACCTAACGTTGCTAGTCGAAGCACTCCTTAAAAGAGTGGACGTTCTGACGCAAAAGGTAGATGCCTTTTCCAACTCGACTTCACTCAACAATACTATTATTAACAACAGATATACCCCTTCAGCTGATTCAAATGAGGGAACTATTCCGAATGGCCAGCGTTCCCCCATTCTTACAACAGGTAATCTAACTTCAGCAACGGAAATCCATCTCCCAGCGGCTAACATGGGACAACACTACCCAACTTTAACTACGGGTAATCAGCCCCAGAGGGACATCATTCAACCTGCTCCATCAATACGAGGTAACGAGAATGTTTCTGTTAACTTAGATGGTATTCCTACTATGAACAATTTTTTGGACAACAACAACTTTTTTGTAGGAAGGTTTAGTCCTGATGGTGGCAGTATAACCTCACAAGATACAGTGAATTTAAACTTAGGCATCAAAATAGATCTTTTTGATGCAAAACTGTTCAAGTGTAAAAAGTTACAGCTTGAAACATCATATTTACAAGAATGCATTAAAAACAAAATAATCCCTAAAGGTTTACGCCAATGGCGCTTTCCAGCTGGTCTAACAGACAATTCTGTTTTCTATCAGGAACTATTAGAACTGTTTGACAGACAAGGGATTGAATTCCTACAGGCACTGATAGCGTTTTATACCAGTGACATTTCCAAGCTAAAAACAGAACTTGAAAAACTTGAAATTGAGATTAAAACTGACATTGAGTTTCTACGCTATAAATATGAGTACTGTAGGATTTTTTCTATCATTGATGCCACAATGGAAAAAATGATAATCACTAAGAAAAAGAAATTGTCTAGGGATATTAAAGACTATTCCAACAAATGTGCCTATCCCAGACTTCCACAGAAGGCACAAATTAACCCTAATGTTAATTTGGACAATGATCAACATAATTTTCATCCTACCCCACCTTATCCTTCAAACATCAACAATAATCAACCTGATCAAAGACAGGCCCCAAGAAGGAGCCCTAGATTGAATAATAATAACACTAACTTGCCAAATCAAATTAATTCCTCTGCTGAGGGGGGTGGTGCAAATGTTTATCAACAAGCGTTGTCAACTATGCCCACAGACTGTCCTGAAGGTTACAACCAAAACAATAATCAGGATTTTCAATCGGCCAACAACCCCCGGGGGAACAACCATCCCCGAGTTCAAACACAGAACAACACGAGGAACAGGAGACGTGGATGCAGGAGATGAATGACATTTTAGAATTTGGCATACAACCAAGGTTGCATAGAAGTTCTAATGGCGATTTCACTGTCTACAATTATACTACCTTGGATATTCAGCAGGATATTGTAGACTTTTTAGCAAAGGACTTCAGTTTTGTACCTGGTTGCTATATCGACATTGGTAAAACAATTATCGATTTAAAAGTGTACACACGTAAACTTAACCTGAATTTCCTGATGGGTAATGATACATCTGCAGTAAAATTGTTAAGGGTAGCTAGTTCTTACAACCCACCTTTACATCCCATCTTGAACACATTCGAAAAAATATGTGAGATGGATTTGTGGGCAATCAAGAACCAAGTTATTTATAACAATCAAAAACACCCTAACAATATTACCCCTTTGGAACGGGATTTTATTCATCTTTTACAGGATTGCCGTATTAGGGCCATGAAACCGGATAAAGGTGGGGGGATTGTTTTTATGGATCATTGTAAGTATGTCGAGTACATGCTTGAACACCTTGACACAACTGCTTATAAATTAGTTACCTTAAATGAGATACATGTGGCATACAGAAAAATTAACAACACTTTAAATGATCTGTTTTTAGAAGGATACATAGATACAGATACTCATAAATATCTTACTATGCCTGCCCCAAGAATTCCGGCATTTTTCGGAACACCTAAGTTACATAAACGTTTGAATGCCCCTCCATTTAGACCAATTGTTGATGGGAGGGGATCGGTCACCCAAGCATGTGCCAAATATGTTGACAATATTATTAAACCTCTCATTCAAAATGAGAAGCATATTTGCAAAGACTCCTGGTCATTTTTGGAGAACATCAATAAACTCACATATGGAGAGGATGTTCTGTTTTTGACTATCGACGTCAAAGACTTATATAGTGTCATACCACAAACAGTCAGCCTTGCTTGGGTGAGAGAGTTCATATTGTCCAAGAACGTAGGTGATGATACTACGAACTTGGTGGAGACCCTCTTAGAGATAGTATTGGCAAATAATCTTTTTCATTTTTGAAAACCAATTCTACTTGCAAACCTCTGGGGTAGCTATGGGCTCACCCTGTGGGGGTACCTTTGCGAATGCCATGATGGCACATTGGGAGCCCACCACCCTATTCAAAGATGAGCTCTTTCTTAAATATGTCACCTGGTACACTCAGTACCAGGATGACATTTTTTGTATTTGGGATGGTAAGAGGGAATTGATTCCCTCATTTATTAGTAGAATTACTTAAACAACTGATTTCCTAGAGTTTACGTACAGCATAGGTGACACTCAAATCAACTATTTAGACATCTTGCTTATCAAGGATAGAGTCAACAAAAGATTTAAAAGCTGTATTTATAGAAAACCGACTTATTCCAATTCTCTCTTGCACTTTACAAGTAACCATCCCTACCACCAAAAGAGAGCGGTTATTAAAGGACAGGTTGTAAGAGCTGCACGCATGGTGACAGATACTCAAGACTTTATTGTCGAGTGCAATAACCTTGCCCATATGTTTGAATCTAGAGGGTACCCGTCAACTTTGATAACAAATGTAGTAACAGAAGTATCTCATAAACGTGAAGTGGGCTACTTTTTTCCTTTACTTTCTGGACAAGTTAGTAACATTCCAGGTTCCATTCACGAACAGACAATATCTCAGTTAGACTTAACTATTAAAACAAATACTGAATGTTGCAAGTTTAACACAAGTTTCTTGCACACTTATTCTTTAGATTCCATCAAGATAAGAGAAATAGTTCATAAAAACTGGGATATTATTAAGAATGATAGGACCCTCTGTACTCTTTTGGGAGATAGTCCTAAGATTACTTACAGAAGAGGGAAAAACATGAAAACAATTTTGGAGAAGGTTAAGCCGAATGTTTGTTTTAACAAACCACAGGGGATGTTTAAGTGCGGATTTTGTACTCAATGTAAACACATTAAAGTCACGAAACATTTTAACATCAATGGTAAAGAATATAAAGTAAATGGACACTTTAATTGTGAGTCTAAATCTATCACTTATGTTGCCTTATGTAACCACTGTAAGGCATTTTACATCGGCAAGACCGAGAGAAGGTTTAAACATAGAATATACGAACATCAATATGCCATAGCAAAGAATGACGCCACTAATGCTCTAGCTAGGCATTGCATGGAATTTAGTGGGCACACGTTCAATTATTTAGTATTGCAACAAAGGGAGGTGGATATAAGAGGTGGCCCATGGCAAATACGTTTAGAAGTTGATGAGCTGTTATGGCAAATTCGTATAAAAGCTCACCTTTTCCCTGGTATAAATGAGGCACTGTCAATAAAATGCGTGTTAAAATGGCTATCTTATAATAGATAGACCAGGTTAATTTTTAGACGTAATTATCCTGGATATTAATGTCCTAATGTTTTCTTGGTTTTTAACATCTATACTAGCTGGGGTTAGATTTATTTTACGGATAGTACATTGATTACCTATATACAAGGATTCATCACCTAAGATTTTCAGTGTAATTAATATAACAGTAGTAACTAATAATGTCATAGATTGACCTTTTTAGTTTCTAAGGTGGATCTAAATAGGTTCTTATGTTATTTAATTTCCTTAGAGCAGGCTGTGTTAGGACAACAATGTCTTTTATTTTGACATGCATAGCTTGCAACCACCATTTGTTTATTTGGGTTTCATAGTTGTTTGAAGGGAGTATGCATATGATTTACATGTGCGTACATTTTTTATTTACTTAAGTTTAAAAGATCAAATAGGTCTTATAATAATAAAAACATGGAAGTACGACCCTTTTTACCATGTACATTAACAAGGGGTCTGTTTAACATAAGCGTCAACAGTATCAAGTATTTTCAAATACTTGCACATGGATATTTCAATTGTTTGTTGTTATCCTAGCTTGATTTGGATGTCTAAATAGACGTGGTTTCATTTTAATAACACACATAGCGCGTGTGTTTTAAGCTAGAACAATGTGCAGTATTATAACATTTTAACAGTAATTCATGCAATGGTTCCCTTTAACTTTAAGGTTTCTACGGTTTTTAATTGCAGCAGAATGCTTGCTTTCATGATTGGGTTATGCAAATTGTATTTAAGTATTTAAACATCAGTGTAATGTCATCCAACTGTTTGTCTGAAGAAGGTGAGTTATTTAACTTGCCGAAAGCGCTAACTTTCATTGGAATATTAAATTGGTGGTTTTATCAGCCTTCTCTCATCGCGTTTTGTTTCGCTTTTCGAATTTGACAGTAACCTCTCTTTTGACACTCACATTGCCAAAGTGGTTAGGAAGACCTTCTACATTGCCCACCTGATCATGAAGGGATTCACATCCAGATCAGGAGAGGTCATTGTACCCCTGTACTCTTCACTTATCAGACCAATGATTGAGTACAACGCCCCATTCGGAATGTACCTTACCCGACACCTGCAGCAGTTGGAAAGACCCCAAAAGTTCCTCACCAAAAGGATAAAGGGGCTCAAACATATGTCATACGATGCCCGACTGAAGAAAATCCAGCTCTATTCAGTCGCATACCGTCTGCTCAGAGGTGATCTGTGCCTGACATACAAGGCCATGTCCAACCCAGAATTAATGGACATGCTCCACCTCAAAAAATCCAAATCCACCAGAGCCACGAGCAAGAGACTTAAACCTCAACACGGATATAAATAGGATGTGCTGGAGGGACAGATTCATCACCCAGAGACTCCCTACACTATGGAACAGAATCCCAGTCCATGTGAGGCAGAGCCCCTCACTGACTCTGTTCAAGAGAAATCCTGACGAGTGGATGGGAGATCGTAGGTTTACCCCAGGAATCATCTCTGTATCACTGCTGGACAGAGGCACAGCAAACTAATGGGTATAGTATTCTCATCCTAAGGGGTGGTGAAAGCCACACACACTCTGGCTAGGCTTATAAATGCCCTAGGGCAGATAGCCTAGTATGAACCTATAAACCTATGAATCTATAATTGCAGAATTCAGGTCTATATCAGTTCAGCGAAAAATCAGTTCAGCGAATAGCATTTTTGGTTCACTTACATCGAACATGCCACTTGTCGAACTGATCATACTGATATCGCAGTACAGTGAGGATTGGGAAATCTGCCTTTTCTCCACTGTAGTGCGATCGCAGAATTGGTATATATAATTATTGGGAGGTGTGGGAGACACAGCCCCCACCCACATGAGCAGAATTCCATGAACAGCATTTCCAATTAAATACAGTTCGCTGAACTGTCACTTTGATGAAGTGATATAGACCCCGGAATTCATATAGTTCAGGCAATGCACGATAGCATAAATCCTATTATTCTAGCAGCTCTATAAGAGCAACATTTACAATAATGACCTTTGTCCCCTGTTATTTAAGGTTTTGTGACACTTATTGAGCTAAGAGGTCAACAGGTACATATAGAGGGCAGAGCAAATACAAGGTAAATCAGGTACGTTCTGCAAAACTAAAGATGCATATTTGAATTTCCTTGTATTTTTGCCCTGTCTCTCTCGTATCTTTAAACTCTCTGGATTTTATATATATATATTTTTTTTTAAAAAAAAAAGAACAGAGATCTTCCTTTTTCTGTTGCTTGTTTTCCACAACACTTATGTCCTGTGCAAGTGTGGGAATGCAGGTCCCATACGCATGAGCAGTATATCAACATATGTGGAAGACTATGGTAACAACAAAGAGGAACACCATGGCTTGGTTATACAAAGACATTATTTAAGTAAAGTAAGTAATTTCTTTCTTAAATAATGTCATTGTATTACAGCACTATCTGACTCATGGATTTGGGTATGTTCAAGATTTATCCATGGTTAGCTATGTTTGATCACTCGGGTTTCACCCTCGTGATCAAACCACAGCAACTGTGGGTAAATCTTCAATATACCACAGCCACTCATCAATTATTGGTTAAATATTTTATGTCGAAATAACTGCAAGACACTGGGTAGCACATCATCAGAGCAGTAAAATTTTAATTGCATTGTTGTATATGAAGAGAGATTATTACCACTGAAATTGACAGCATTTTAAATCCTATCATACTGCTCCTTCTGTGACATAAATTGTCGACGAAATAAAATAGTATGACAACTCTCAACTGACGTGAACTACGTCATACATAGGAGCATTCAGGCAACATCCTAAAAATGCAAGTCTGCATAAAAGTAGCGGGTTCTTTTCTGAAAATAAGCATGCCTTAGTCTGTTACATGCAAAGTCTGTAATGTTTTACTGCATGTACTGTCATACAGTATAAAGGCTGACAACTGACTGTGCCAACCTGCTAGGTCTAATCAGGCAAACAAGGTGAACAGTCAAGCATTGCTATACATCAAGGTGTCAATGACATGATTAACTCCCAGCCTTCACCCTCTAATTCCAGTATCACTTCTGTTACATAAATAAAATATTTAGTTCTCTAGTACGTGATGGATGAATGACAAAGTTTGTTCCCTAGGACAGGACACAGTATCATACTCAGTTTTATTTCCATCTGTATTATGAACTGTAAAGGTGCTTTATATATTCTGAGTGCTGTGATATGTATTCCTCCATTTCATCACTCTCCAAGCCACTGCAAGGTACTATGGAACTAGCTAACTACAAATAATATAATAATCAATACAGCAAAAGCTAACGGTAAGGTATTTGGTACCTCTCAATGTTTCAGGAATGCAGGCATTATTACAATATCTGACCAAATGAAACGTTCTTATCTGTAACTGCATCTCAAACACATTTAGGCATCCGTCTGAAAAGAACATTTCCTTTTCTCCTCATAAAGTAAAATAACTAAGAATGTATTGAACTAGCTAAAAGTATCCTATAAAGTCACTAAGCTACAAACTGTAGAAGGTAGATGACCTCTAGCAGTCAGTGTGTGCAGTGTCTGAGGTTAGGATACTCATTCCTGATCATTTATATGTTCTGTGCTCATAACGCTACATGCAACAAACCACAAAAACGAATCACTCAGATTTCCTCTTCTTGCCAGTCATAGGGAATAACACTGCACAACAATCTCCAAATGCAACTGTATATCAGTGTTGGCCATAGTATTAAATAACCTACACTTCATATTATTATGCAATAATAACTGTCTCTCTCTAAACTTTTTTCTCTGTGGCTCTGAAGCTATATCTTTACCTTGACCACATACAAACTGAATTATATAATGTACTGAAAAAGCTTTCATTATGCAGAACCTGCCTGTTGGAGCAATATTCATTGGTTCACAGGAAAATACTACACTAACTACTATCGAGGGACATTTTAAAATTGGTCAATAATCTGAGGTCAAAATCAATCCCAGTACCTTGTGCCTAACCTACTCCCTGAATGCATCAGGAACATTAGCCACTTGGAAAAATTCAGGAAAAATTTAAACTCATGCCTAAGCAAAGAAAACAGATGTAATTGCTTCTGGAGTACCAGATAATCAGGCACAATATATTCAGCAATTCTCAATATAGCATTTATTAGTACTTCCCATACTGCACTGCAGACACATCAAGAGTACACCCTCTCTCTCTCTCTCTAGACACACACACACACACACACACACACACACACACACACACATATATATATATATATATGTGTGTGTGTGTGTGTGTGTGTGTGTGTGTGTGTGTGAGATTATAATGAATAATCGCTACTGAGGTAATCAAAATACAAAACACCAGACAAACTCATCAATTTTTGCAAAAAAAAAAAAAAACTTTTATGTTAGGGACCTTACACCCCACACCCCCAGAAATCAAATATACTAACTCCAAGTTCACATAAACTTAAATAAAGGAGAAAAGCCCTAGAACTATGTAACATTTGATTTAATGAACTCTGACCACTGTAAAATTTGACCAGCTGTTCCACCAACAAAAAACACCAGGATTTCAACACGCAATGAAATGTGTGTTGAGATAAACCACATAATATTTCTCTCTCCATATCTATATATATATATATATATATATATATATATATATATATATATATATATATATATATATATATATATATATATATATATATATATATATATAGGTTAGCTATAGATATATATATTTATATATATATATATATATATATATATATATATATATATATATATATATACATACAAAAACACACACACACACACACACACAATCACACATACACACACACACACACATACACACACACACACACAATGCATATATTGTGAATGTATGTATGTGTGTGCTTGTGCATATGATGAGAACAGTTGCATAGTTTGCTTTACTAAATGTATTTAATTGGCAGCAATTTGAAATAGCACATACCATTCTATCATTTAATACAGCATGTACAACTTTATCATCTAATCTTCATAATTAACTTGTGCATTCTTATATAAGCAATTATAGTCATCTAATCATTATTTGCTGCTGAATTTAAATATTACCATTTATTGTTCTGCAGTGCAGACCAGCTGCATCATGAACAGGTTAGGTGTAGCATCTCACAACAAGCTTATACCATTGTATCTGAATGAAATTGAACGTGTTTATGATCAAATGCAATTTATTATACTCTGGATATTGTATACAACTCTATATTACTTTGCAAAAAGGTATTTTCAGCGAACACCCTTTCATCAACCCTTATTTAGTGAAAATCACTTCCATAATTCGCTGAATTTTCCAAGGGCAAGTAAAAAATTGCCCCACAGCACAACAGAACCCACAGCTAAATAAATCAAGCCTACCCAAGTGGAGGGACTTTGCCCCCCACAACCCCCAACTACATATACCAACTCTGAGATCGCACTACCATGGGAAATGGGCAAAGTTGTGTAGTTGGCCAACTACTTCCTTGCCCTTAGAATATTTAGAGAATCGCAGAAGTGATTTTCACTGCATATGGATCAATGAAAAGGTGTTCGTTGAAAATAGCTTTCAGTGAACTAATCTAGACCCATAGTAAGCATCGTTTCACATCTGATATTGTGGCATCCTGTACCTTCTCTATAACACACTACTACTTTTGTACAAATATTTTCTTTTTTATTATGAGTAAATGTATTATTTTTGTTGTTACTTTGCATGCGTGTCTACTTTGTTATTGTGCACAGATTCTCCTGTTTTTGATGTTCTTATTGTGCATTATTAATTGTTCTGTTTTGCTGTCTGTTCTGTTTGTTTCAGATTATAATCAATGCTTGTTTTTGTACTAGTGCTAATGTATGCTGCTTATCACTGCTGTCAATTCTGCTGTTATAATGAATCATCCTGTTATTGGTCATGTTATTATTGTTGAAGTAATTCAAGTGTGAAAAACTGATTGATTTTTAACAAGAATGTGTAGTAGTGCTTTATATCATAAGTTATTATAGGTAATTAGTACCTGTGGAATATTTCAGTATTTCTGCATTTTATCATCTGAATTTTATTATTTATTCAAGCAACTAATTGTTTTTTTTTTCTTAAATACAGTGACATATATTTTGGTTTTCCAAAGAAAGAGGAAGAGGCAATAAATAAAAGAAAAGAACACGTTACAAAGGCGATTAAAAAACTTCTTAAATGTAATAATTTAAAGGTACAGTTACAATTAGTAACTTAATATTAATAATAATATATTTACAATTAATATAATTAGTAATTAATATGCATTCAACTATGTATGAAGCATAATGTATTTACAGAAAAAAAATTGCTGATAGCTATATAAAGAAAAAAAAGGCTGCAGATTATGGATAGAAACCATTCTTATGGAAAAAATCATAGTGGGAATCATGAATAATCCTTAAATGTATATCAAAAGTATGTGCAGTATAGCTCAAATACCCAAGGTCAGAGACGCATGCCACCATTTACATAAACTAACATTTTGCCCTCGAGCATTAAAATCATTGGTGCTGGCCATTCCAAGCATTAGACGCCATTTGGTATAATTCCCCATATTGGACTAACTGCAACATTGCTTACATCAGACTGTTTTTCTGTTGAAGACTGCGCAGTCTGCAGAATGATGCCTGCAGTGAGCAGGCTACTCCCTCTGCTGTCCGCCGCCAGTGATTATAAAAACATTTTTCTCACTAAGCTAAATCACTGAGCTGTACAAGGTGGAACACATCAACAAGTATTCTGTGGCTGAAATGTTGTGCCCACAAGCAACCAGTGGTATGTGGCACAGCATTTCCTGGCACCAACCAAGTAAATTGTATCTGGTTTCCATGGATCTATTTCTACTATTTATGCTAAAGGAGCCCACTGGAATAACAGCACTATGTGGTCGATCATAGTACCACTGACTCTCATGTATACCTCTTTCCATCGTTTTAGATCATGTAATGGTACTAAAGACTTTAGAAGAATGTGCAGTTCCATACTATTTCTTCGTGTCATCTCTCATATTGCAAAAATCTACCAGATGGTACATTCTGCATTTTAAACTCTAGTCTCCTTGTCTTCAAATCACATTGCACAATATTTGTTGTTCCATAATATGTAAAAAAATATGTAATATTGCATAACGGCTTCATGATTCCCACATATGATCCAAAATATGCATCAATGGATAACCAGTTAAGTAAAATACTCTTTATACAAGAATTATCAATAAAGTATGTTCAATTAGCTGCAAGAATGACCCAGGAACACAGAACTAGTTAAATGATATTACCTGAGGAATGATGTTAAGATCTATAATATGTGGATAATTTTTAGTTATTTACTTAAGACATTAAGTACTTTTTATAATAGTGTCACATATATTCAGATAACATTTTTCTGTTATGTAAAATACTCACTATAAATACCTGTTGTCATAGCAAAGTGCCTAAACTCAGAGATATCAGAATGTTTGCTGTCATTACAGGTAGCTATTTTCTGAATGTTTAAAGTAATACGTTATACATTGTTAGTAATATGTCTAAAGCAATGTTGAATGCAGCATAGAGTAGTTAGACTGTTATACATTTCCTGAAGTAGCGAACATAAGCTCTTCTTGGAGTAAAAAGCAAAACCTGTAATGAAGGTTTTATCTGTAAATGGGGGACAGAATAGACAGTGTCTGGTAGCATCTGCACTGGACTGCCATCATCACCACCGTCTTTTTGTGGGTGATTTGTGAGCATATTCATTGATCTAACTCTTTCCAAGTTTTTACAAAATAACACATTTTATGAAGCAATCGGTACTGCATCACTATTCCTGGCAACTCTGCTGGAACAGTTGCTGTTGCTGGCTGGTGTAAATCTGGTTACAATCAAGTTGAATGAAGGACCGAGGACAGACAACTATCCATGTTAGTATGCAGCAAAATGTTACAGGTTCTTATTATGTCACTAGTGTCTTAAACTGAAAAGCTTTTACCCTTTGCTTCTCATTTCACTTTGGAAAATTGTACAGTAATACTTATTTACAATTATTCTATTTTCCTTTGCACTAATGGCTGGGGAAAGCATGTGCCTAGCCCTTTTCTTTTGACAGTCCCATGTTAAGTAAACAGGACCAAAGCAAATAGTCACTTATCAATTCCTTAAAACAAGATTCATTACATGCATTTTGTTAAATCTGTATTGATTGAGAAGCCACAACCTTGTGATACTGTAACATCACACTGTAAGGGTTAGACTCTGTCTTTATTCAGTAGATTATCAATGAGGCACAGTTTGTTTGAAACAGATTCACTGATTTATGTCTCTTCAAACTCTCATTCAACCATCTGTGGTTGGCTTCAGTAAACAAAATCATATTGTACTTTTCACAATCACAAAAATGAGCATAACATTCCAGTCCCAGTTATTTTGAAAAACATAAATGGTATTTGGTCATCAATCACCACGGATCACATAAATCTCTACTTCTTCATATATTCTAGTGTGCTTACATATTCATCAATATGTTCTTCTTGTGAGAAAATACACAGTACTTTTTTAAGAGTCGTTTAAAAGAATGTACTAAACTATTATATTAGTTGTGTTTTCTGTGACTGAATTAAAAACAAATGTTTGCCAAGGGCTGTGTATCATAGGGGGTTAAAGCTCTGTCTCTCACAATCTAAGATAATTTTGCAGCATGAGTGGGATTAAAAAAGCTTATGTCAGCTCATCCATCCTTGGAGAAGGGGTATGGTGGTCCTAGTCAACTGATTGTTCTCCGTCTCAATTGCTATAAGACCAGGGGACATAGACATTGCAGTATCAGACTTGTTATGGTTTGGTGTGTGTTTGTGTGTGTGTGTGTGTGTGTGTGTGTGTGTGTGTGTGTGTGTGTGTGTGTGTGTGTGTGTGTGTGTGCATGCACATGCCATAGGAAGAGTGTGATGCAGATACTAGTCACCATACTTTAAAACTTCAGCTTGGCCAGCTAAAAACTTGGTTATATTCAACTGGACATATAAGAGAATTTAAGTACCTTTTTCTGCACTTTTTTTTAAAAAATACAGTATTTAAATTGATTTAAACTTAGCAGT